>NW_007752606.1:6847-8781 GCF_000696425.1 Galeopterus variegatus
AGCATATGAGAAAATGCTTAAGCTCAGTAGTGGTCAGGGAGAGACAAATTTAAGTAATAATGAGGTATATTGTTTCACTCAGCAAAAGTAAGAGACTTAATGAGAGTCATTGATGAGGAGCTCTTCCAGAAATGGGAGTGATCATACATCACTAAAACGTGCATGGGATTTTTCGCTTTTTAACATTAACCTGAACCAAGATCAAGATGGTTTGACAAGGTCTTTTTAGATTTTGTACACGTCTATGGAGAAGTGTACAAAGACGTGTGTGATACGTATTTCCGTAGTGGAATAAAACTAATAAATGAAATAAGACAACCTAAACGTCCACTGGTGGAGGAGCTTAGGGGGATGGTTGCATAAATTCCAGCACATGCATTCTGAGGAATATGCAGCCAACCAGAAAATGTATTCAGTCCATCGTGGGCATCAACCTGGAGAGACAGCTGTGACGTCTGGTGGCTGAGAAATAACAAGTTACAGAAAAGCCGTGTCTACCAGAGCTTGCTATTGTCAACAGTAAACACACAAAGGAAATGGTTGCATTTGCTCAAGAGTAGAGGGAAGGCTGGCCGACGCTGGGTGACGGAGCTGGCTGGAGAGACGTGGGGAACTGCCACTCTGTTCTCCACTGCGGTGACGGGCATGTCACTGTAGGTACTTCATTCAATCTGATAAAGTAAAAGAAATAGACATCAAAGCAGTCATTGTGCTTAGATTTGAGGTAGTCAACAGGGGGCCATCCTGGACTCTTAAGCCAGAGAGTCCCAATGGAAGCAGAATGATGTCATCAGAGCTGCAACGTCCTGAGGTGACGCAACAGTGTCGCAGGCATGGGAGCAGTGTCCTGCAGACTGGAGCAGTGGTTCGTCCTGATAGGAGACCGAATGCATCTACATGCTGTCCAGAGAGATGGAGGGAAATAGCAAAAAATAAAAAATAAATAAACAAAAGGCTGCAACAAACTCAGAATGTGATCAATGATCCCTCAGCAGGACAAATAAATAAGGTCAAATATGGTTTGAGAGTTTCAGAAGGAAAAAAACAATAACTTTGTTTCTCGGTAAATTACTGTTGAGAAATATGGAACCGATGCTGGGGTATTCAAGATCCCTCCTCACACGATCTTACAAGCAGCCTTCTCACCAGAATGCAGAGAAATAGGCGTCCGATAAAAAGAGATTTACGACATGCTGAGGGAGAATGGGGGAGAGGGCAGTAAATGATGGTGCAATGGGAGAAATGATGTGGCTGGGGACCGCCCTGGGAGGAACGTCACTGAGGGTGGGACCAACCGAGGCACAGGCACTGGCCGACTGCAGCGCTGCAGAGCAGGTAGAGAACCGTCTCCTGGGAGCCCAGAGAGCAGCGCCCGAGTCAGGAGAAGGTGTTTGGGGAGCGGGGGCAGTAGCACCCAGTGCTTTTCCGAGGGGAAGCTGAGAAGGCTGTGGGGATGGAGGACACGGGCCCCTAGTATTCTTGGACAGAAGGATTTTAGGAGAAATATCCAACAGGGTACACTGTGTCAGTGAGGAGCAGAGGAGAGCACTGAGAAATCGGCAGCTCAGGAAGGAGAGAGAGGACCGCGGCCGAACAGATGGCCAGAGGATGGAGGGGACCTGAGCCCGCCCAGGGCCGGGTGAGGGGGACAGAAGGAAACGCTGGGAAGAAGGACGAGACAGGAGGACAGTCACCGTGGGAGGTGGGCACCGCACGTGGTGATGATTGAGCCTGGGGCCTGGGGGCTGGGCGTGAATCCCAGCTCCAGTGTCTCTTCTGGCTGATCTGGGTCTGTATCTGCAGAGGTGCAGACAGCCCCAGCCGCCGGGGCGTGCTGTGAGGCAGGAGTAAGGTAGTGTAGGGATGGAGCGGAGACAGTGCCCAGCAACAGCGAGAACCCAGTTCCTGGCTACCGTCTCGGGGCCACAATTCCC
>NW_007752607.1:0-1888 GCF_000696425.1 Galeopterus variegatus
AGATATTTTTAAAACATTCTTTCCATTTTTATTAAAGTTCTATCTATCCCAAAGTGTTCCTATTCATTCCCTTCAATTTTATTAAGGGCACAGCCAGCAACACTGAGAAACAGACACCTTTTGCCATAATTTAGCAACGGATCCTTACTATGATTTATTGGCCTGTTCTTTTTACTTCTGGGATCCTTACTATGATTTATTGGCCTGTTCTTTTTACTTCTTAGACTATGCCAACATGCGTTTGAAGTCACAGCTATTAGAAAAGAATGAAATTCTGCCATTTGCAGCAATGTGGAAGAACTTAGAGAAAATCATGGTAAGTGAAATAAGCCAGACACAGAAAGAAGTACCATGTCTTCACTCATAAGGGGAAGCTAAAAAGCTTTTTTATATATTTAAGCTCTAAATATATAAAAAAAGAAAGATACAACAATCACAATAATATGTTTCATAAGGAGAAAGCAGAACTAAGGTTACCAGAGGTGGGTAAAGGGAAGACTGAGCCGGGAAAGGGAGAAATCGGTGAAGGGCCACGAAAATCTGTGACAGGTGTCCTGATCTGAAGCGTCAGGTAACGCCCCACAGATAAGTACAATCAACTGCGTTACAGCAAAGAGAAAGAGACAGAGAGAAAGAGATTCTTTTAATAAAGATCTATTTTAAGCAACTTCTTCCAAGGAGAAGCAGAAATCATTCTGTTTCTTTTTTCCATCATAAAAACTATTAGTTCATATGGATAATATAAATAGTCATTCTTTTGTTTAGTGAAGAAGCAATTCTACCTGCTACATGAATTTAAGAAAATTTTCTTCAATGTCGTGGTAAGATACAACTTAATACTAGATTTGGTCTCCATTTAACCTACAGTATAATGAATCTCTTTCTAAATCCAAGTGGATCAACAGAAAAAACTTACCACAGCTATCATATATATAACTTAACAGAATTTAAAGCAGACATATTTTACAGTCTTGTCTGGGAGTATTTTTAAAATATGTGCTATACAACATTTCTTTCATATTAGCTTTTCCTAACCAAAAAGAGAGAGTAACAGTAAAGCTCAATTGGAGTACCTATCCGCAGAAGTCTTCCCAGCATCCTAACGTATGGCTAGAGAAACCTTACTTCGAAAGTCACATTTTCCAGACCTGTAGGAAATGATCACAGTTTGTATCAGCCAAGGAAGTTTGCCCCAGACAACCTTCAATGATGGTGTTCTTTTGATAGTGACCACTCTGGTTCTCTCTTTGAAAGCATTAGGTATCCAATCCAAAATTTAAAATTCCTTCTTTCATTTTAATTTCATGCCAATTATACCCTTTTAAACTTTGCTACAAGTAATTACCTGTAGACTATAAAAAATATTTTGATAAAATTCTTTTTTGTGAATTAAATTTTATTACGAAGGATGTTTTGGTAATATTAAGATCAAGAAGTTCAATAAAATTGAAAGTTCAAGTATGAATTGAACAACATATCCAGCATAAATACAACACCATATGACTGACACACACATACAATTAAGGTGACCTTTAATTTAGTACATTCCTCAGACACTAGACTATATTTTTGCAATGTTTTACCTGCACCCTGAACAACAGAATGCAAAATAAAGCTGAATCTCATTAGTTTAGAATTATAAGGATTGAAAAGTTCTGAAGTTCGAATCATGTCCCCTTAGTCATCACTGCTCTATATGATGACAGCTAGTTTATAATGAAGATATTAGTTCTACCAGCAGTACTAAGATTGTATACTCAGTGTATTCTTTTTCATTTACTTTATGAGTCCAAAGAAAATAAAGTTTTAATTAGTATTTACATGTGTTCACAACTTGGACTCAAAAAAGCCATTTTTATCTGTGGTACATTGGTAAATAGGCAGCTTT
>NW_007752607.1:2382-5709 GCF_000696425.1 Galeopterus variegatus
ATTATTTTAGTTCTCTGTAAAGTATGCTATTTATCACATGGGTGAGAAGTTCACCCAGTAACGGAATAAGGATTCTTTCGCCATGCCAACAACACAATGCTCAGAGCCTTCAAGTACAGTAAATTCTTAAAGCTTGATCTAACATATAAGTGTCTTTTTTAAAGAGAGAATCTGCAAAGATTGAGGGGACAACTTTATTTTCGCTGAGGTTTACTTTAAACACTTTTTTCAATTAAAATTAATTACACAAAATGAATATAAAACATGCTATTTTAAAACATTATTATACAAAATTTGATTTTCCTCACTACTGTATGTAAGTATATATTTATTTATAAGCTACAAGCAAGCATATATATATGTATATGTATGTATGTATATATATATATATATATATATATATATATATATATATACATAAATAAGAAAGAGGACTTCACTAATTCAAGTGATATTTTTATTTTTTTCTCCAACCACTAACCATTTACTAATTGGAACTAATGTTTCCACAGTTCGTTTTGGTCACTGGCACCTACCAGCAAAAGGGCTTATATTTCACAAACATATTAAAACCTTAATTATCTACGAAACTTCAACTAACTTTCTTTATTATACCTAGTTTTTTAGAGAAAGAGACAAATCACGAGAAAACACATTATAAAATATTATTCTCAAAATACTCAGACCGGATCGTACTGGCTCGGGCCGGCTCGGCTCGGCTCTGACCGGATCGGACTGGCTCGGTCCGGATTGGACCGGCTCGGACCGGCTCAGACCAGATTTGAGTGGCTCATACTGGATTGGACTGGATTGGAAAGGCTCAGACCGGATTGGACTGTCTGGGACTGGCTCAGACCGGCATGGGCTGGCTTGGACCAGATTGGAGAGGCTCAGACTGGATTGGACTGTCTGGGGCCGGATCAGACCGGATGGGATTGGCTCAGAGTGGATTGTACCAGCTCAGAGTGGATTGGAATGACTCGGACCGGATTTGACCAGCTTGGACCGGATAGGACTGGCTCGGACAGGATAGGACTGGATTGAACTGGATGTGACCGGCTCAGACCAGCTCGGAGAGGATTTGACCGGCTCGGACCGGATAGGACTGGTTCAGGCCAGATCGGACCGTCTCAGACCAGATTGGACCGGCTCGGACCAGATCAGACCAGATTGGACCGGCTCGGTCCGTATTGGCCTGGCTAGGATCGCATTGAACCAGCTCGGACAGACTCGGACCAGATCAGACTGGACCTGACTGGCTTGGACCGGGTTGGACCAGCTATGACTGGATATGAGTGGCTCAGACTGGATCAGGCCGGATTTGACCGCCTCGGACCGGATTGGACCAGCTCGGATCGGAAGAGACTGGATTTGACAGGCTCAGACCGGATAGGCTTGTCGGCGACCTGATCAGACCGGATTGGAGCTGCTCAGAGTGGATTGGACCGGCTCGGAGTGGATTGGAATGGCACGGAATGGATTTGACCAGTTCGGACCGGCTTGGACCGGCTCTGACTGGATTTGACTGGCTCAGACTAGATCAGGCTGGATTTGACCGCCTCAGACCAGATTGGACTGGCTTGGACCGGATCAGACCGGAATTGATAAGCTCAGACCGGAACAGACTGGATTTGACCGGCTCGGACCGGCTCTGACTGGATTTGACTGGCTCGGACTGGATCAGGCCGGATTTGACCGCCTCGGGCCGGATTGGACCGGATTTGACAGGCTCAGAGCGGATCAGACCGGATTTGACCACCTCGGACCAGATTGGACTGGCTCGGAGCGGATCAGACCGGATTTGGCAAGCTCAGACCGGAACAGACTGGATTTGTCTGGCTCGGACTGGATCAGGCCGGATTGGACCGCCTCGGACCGGATTGGACCGGCTCGGATGTGAACAGACAGGATTTGCCAGGCTCAGACCGGATGAGACCGCATTTGACCGGCTCGGACCGGCTCAGACTGGATTGGACCTGCTCGGATCGGATTGGACTGGCTCTGACCGGATCAGACCGGATTTGACAAGCTCAGACCGGAACAGACTGGATTTGACTGGCTTGGATCGGCTTGGACCGGCTCTGACTGGATTTCACTGGCTCAGACTGGATCAGGCCCGATTTGACCACCTCAGACCGGACTGGACCAGCTCGGGCCGGATCAGACCGGATTTGAAAGGCTCAGACCGGATCAGACCGGAGTTGACCGGCTTGGACTGGCTCTGACTGGATTTGACTGGCTCAGACAGGATCAGGCCAGATTCAACTGCATCGGAACGGATTGCACCGGCTAGGACCGGATCAGACCGGATTTTACCTGCTCGGGCCGGATTGGACCTGCTTGATTCGGATTGGAGCAGCTCAGACCGGCTCAGACCGGATTTGGCAGGCTCAGACCGGAACAGACTGGATTTGATAGGCTTGGACTGGATCAGGCCGGATTGGACCGGCTCGGACTGGATCAGACCGGATTTGACAAGCTCAAACCGGAACAGACTGGACTTGACCGGGTCAGACTGGATCAGGCTGGATTGGACTGGCTCGGACCGGATCAGACCAGATTTGACTGGCTTGTACCGGCTTGGACCGGCTCTGACTGGATTTGACTGGCTCAGACTGGATCAGGCTGGATTGGACTGGCTCGGACCGGATCAGACCAGATTTGACTGGCTTGTACCGGCTTGGACCGGCTCTGACTGGATTTGACTGGCTCAGACTGTATCAGGCCGGATTTGACCGGCTCAAACCGGCTTGGACTGCCTCGGACAGGATTTGACCGGCTCGGACCGGATAGGACTGGTTCAGACCAGGTAGGATCTTCTCAGACCAGATTGGACCAGCTCGGACTGGATCAGACCGGATTTGAATGGCTCAGACCAGCTTGGACCGGCTCTGACTGGATTTGACTGGCTCAGACTGGATCAGGCCGGATTTAACCTCCTCGGACCGGATTGGAGAGGCTCGGACCAGTTCAGACCGGATTTGACAGGCTCAGACCGGCTCGGACCGGCTCGGACCAGATTGGACTGGCATGGAGCGGATTGGACCGGCTCGGACCGGATTGGACCTGCTCAGATCGGATTGGACCTGCTCGGATAGGATTGGACCGGCTCGGACCAGCTCAGATCCAGGTAACTTAAGCTCCTGTGTCAACAAAGCAGGTCAATAGCAGAGAAGAATACAGTTTAGTGAGTCAGCACAATTCCATGTCCCCCAGGCACAGCAGGCTCTCCCAATAACCACGTTCTGTCCACGTGTATTTGGCCGTGGCTGTCACTCTCTTCCCCTCCCAACCTGAAGGTGACACTAACAGGAGGTCCCCAGGTCG
>NW_007752607.1:5890-6870 GCF_000696425.1 Galeopterus variegatus
CTTAGCATTTCTATGTGCAATAACTAAAAGGTTAGGCTATACCCTAAACTACAGGGCTGTGGCCCTTCTAAAACTAGGGGCTATGGCCCCACTAAGCTATAAGTTAGGCCCTGTGAAATACATGTGCTTATTAATTTTAGTATCCTCCACAGGTTGTAATTATGTACTTATTTGTGCTTTGCTTTAATGTCTGTATTCTCCCACTGGCCTGTAAGGGCCATGAGGACACTGACTTTCTTTTTGCTAAGTTCTGTCTTGGTTGTTTATGAGTGATCTTAAAAAAAATCCTGCTGTATGTATTATACTGCACCTTGCTTTTTTTCACTCAGTATGTTTTGGAGGTCTTGATATAGAAATACATATAGATATGCCTTATTCATTTTAACTACTCTGTAGTATTCATCATACTATAATTTATTTATCCCTTTCCCTTTTGGTGAACATTTAAATCTTGTATCAGACAGTGTTCTTGGGCCGGCCCGGTGGCGCACTGCTACAGTGCGCTGCTTGGGAGCGTGGCGGCGCTCCCGCCGAGGGTTCGGATCCCACATACAGACTGGTTCCCGCTCACTGGCTGAGCGAGGTGCGGGCGCGACACCAAGGGTTGCGATCCCGTTGCCGGTCCCGGTCCGGTACGGGCGCGACACTGAGGGTTGCGATCCATTGCCGGACACGAAAAAAGACAAAAAAAAAAAAGACAGTGTTCTTAGTTGCAAACAACAAAAACCCCTCAGGTTAGTTTAAGCAGAAAGGGTTTATTAAGAGAACCAGGCTAGCTCATTGAAACAGGTTCAGAGCTGGGCTTCCAGGAACAGTACTCCAAACCATGCCAGGGAAACCACTGCTGCTGCCACCACCCGCAAGCTTTAGGTACTGGCTGGTACTGCCAGCCCTGGTGCCCCTTTTAATCAGCCACTGATGTGGCTTCTGCTGCTATCCTCATTAGCAAGTGTATCAGTCCATTTTGTGTTGCTATAACA
>NW_007752607.1:8496-8780 GCF_000696425.1 Galeopterus variegatus
AAATCTTTACGCCCTGCTTCCCTTTTAAATTCTGGCTTTACATCTTGCCTTTGCCACCATAGCTCAGTGTAGGCTGTTGCAAGTAGCCGTGCAGCTTCCTTAATGCTTTGCTGCTTAAACATTTCTTCCACCAAGTACTCTGCTTCACAGCTCCTAAGTTCCAACTTTCACAAAGTCCTAGGGTATGGACACAATGCAGCCAAGTTCCTTTCCAGTTCATAGCAAGGGTGATCTTTGCCCCAGTTTCCAATAAATTCCTTCTTATTTCTATCTGAGATCTCCTT
>NW_007752608.1:0-484 GCF_000696425.1 Galeopterus variegatus
GGGGCTGCATGTGGTAAGGGCCTTGTTTTTGGTGGTGATTCTTGGCAGAATCCCAAAGTAGAGCAGGATATCACATAGGAAGTTGATAAGAAAATAAGGAGAGAGGCCCAGATATGAGCCTTCTATACCACCACATCAGAAATTATGGAGCTGAGGCAGACATAGCACAGGGCATGGAAAAGGAGAGTTCTTGATTTTATAGAAGAACCAGAAGACTCATGGGATGAAGGTCAAGTGGACTGAGGGCTTCAAGTTGAGGGACTGAGATTGTTGTTTGGAAGTGGAATTTGAAGTTAGTATGTCCTCTTCTCTTGGTAGAAATCATTCTAAAATGACAATTAAATTTAGAAATGTACAGGAGACTCTTATTTTTTATGAGCATAGTAGCCATCCAAAACTCCAGTGCATAATACTGAAGCTTTTATGAGCAATGAATTATCAAGTGGGAGTGTGTGTTCCAGAGTTTGGGAAGATAATACAGGTT
>NW_007752608.1:6060-6389 GCF_000696425.1 Galeopterus variegatus
GGTGGATGACCATGTGATTTAACTCTGTTCAGGGGAATGTAGATATAAGTGGTGAACATTATTTCCAGTTCAGGCAACAAAATAAAAAATTTTTTTCATTCAGTTCTTTATTTCTCATGTTATTTGCAACTGAATAAAGATGACTCTTGGGTGCAGTTGGTGGCCACGGGTGAAAGAAATCCACCCTAATTTAAAATAGAAGAAATTGAAGAAACCACAGATATGCTCACTACTACCCCAAAACCTCTGTTTACACATTATATAATACATTATTTCCTGTTAAGCCATTTTATGTGTGCCCTGTTTGCATTACAACACAAGAGGTGCAC
>NW_007752608.1:8492-8779 GCF_000696425.1 Galeopterus variegatus
ACTTATTTAAACAGCTGTAAGCAGTAGTGGTTTTCCTATTTTCCTCAGTGAAAAGCAGTGTATGGAAGGGATACTTATCTTTTACACCTATTCCTCATATTTTGAAATGGTGCCAAATCATTGGTATGAGTGTGTACCACATACCCTATAGCTAAGAGATCTTTTGTGTTTCTGTTTGTGGTCATGGAGTGCTATTTTGAATCTTGCCACTAAGAGGTAAATCCCAACTCTACTTGTGTATTGCCTTGTGCATGGCTGTGCTTGTGTGTAGTCCTCCAGACCTAGAG
>NW_007752609.1:0-1109 GCF_000696425.1 Galeopterus variegatus
ACAGGATGAGGAATTCACAGAAAAGGACAGGGACAAATGTTGCAGGTAGAGGGAGCACTAATACACACACACCTGCAAGGCCTGAAACTACGACACAGTTGGGTAACTCCAGGTCCTTTCATACGACCCGATTGAAGGGTGTGAGGTTGGCAGCAGGAGATGACAGTGCAAGGCAGATGTGACATCTTTGTATCTCAGGCTAAAGAGTTTGAGCTCAATCTGTTTTTTCTTCTCATTTTTTTTTTCTGTGACAACAGCAAGATTTATGTAGTAGGAGATGTGCTGTGGATTGATTGAATTGTGTCCCTCAAAGTTCGTAAGTACAAGCTTGATTCCCACTGTAACTGTTGAGGGTAGGAAATCCTATTATGGTATTGAGGGGTGTGGCCTTAAGAGGTGATTAGAGGGTAGGACCATGCCATAATGAGTGGATTAATAAGGTGGTCAGGGGCATGGTGCTGAGGGCTTTAAAAGGAGAGCACTTGAGGGTCTCTCTCTCTCTCTCTCTCTGTCCTGCCATTCTCACCATGTGACACCCTGCATTGCTGTAGGATCACCTCTCCAGATGTGTTCCCTGAACTTTGAACTTCCCATCCTCCAAAACTGTAAGCAATAGATTTCATTTTCTTACAAATCACTCAGTTCCAGGTATTTTGTTATAAGCAACAGAAAAGGACTAATACAGAAAATTGGTACCAGAGAAGTGGGGTGTTTCTTATAACAAATACTTGAAATGTGGAAATGGCTTTGGAACTGGCTGTTGAGAGGCCAGAGGAATTTGGAGGAGCAGGCTCAAAAAGCTTAGATGCTGGTGTAAGTTTAGAAGATAAGAAAACCAGGGAAAGTTTGGAATGTGTTAAAGACTGGTTAAATGGTGGTGACCGGAATGCTTATGGAAGTATGGACTGTAAAGACCATTCTAAGGAGGTCTCAGGTGTAAATGAGAAGGGACTTATTCGAAACTGGGGCAAAGATCACCCTTGCTATGAATTGGCAAAGAACTTGGCTGCATTCTGTTCATGCCCAAAAGCTTTATGGAATGTGGAACTTAAAGGTGCTGACCCAGGGAATTTGACCCACTTTCAGCCAGGCCACATGGCGGAGAAGCA
>NW_007752609.1:5738-6234 GCF_000696425.1 Galeopterus variegatus
GATAAGGGTGGTGTTAGCATAAGAAAAGCAAAGTATAGTAGAGCGTGTACACTGTGCCCTCGTTTCTGTTAACAGGAACCAAAAAAGGATACATTTATGTTGTAATATAAGGAAGAATAACAAGGGAAGGAGTCTGTTAGTGAAGGCTTGGTTGAGCCAATTTCAGAAACATTGGGAACTCATTTTTTTCAGTAGTTAACAAGACTGGGGGATCTTCTTAAATATATCTTAGTTACTAGTCTAGGGGAATTTTAAGAAAACTAGAGTCTTTTAGGAAAAAGGGAGTTACCTTCTTTAGATAAATCTATCTTTTAGTAATGCATGTAGTTTTTACAAAGTTGTAACTTTTCTTTGAAAACTTTATGCCTTTTAAAACACTTGGAACTCACCTCTTTTTTAGAACATAGAAATTTAAGATTCTTACGATTGTGGTTAAGGACAATTTTATAAAGTAGGAAGGTATGTCAAGAGGTCTCTGGAGCCTAAGTGTCCAGGC
>NW_007752609.1:8097-8779 GCF_000696425.1 Galeopterus variegatus
AAGAATTCCCTAAAACAAATAATTAAGTCTCTCTTGATAGTTAATATCTGTGGACTCAAGTTAATATCTGTGGACTCACAGTTCTCTCTTGTTTGCAATCTTTTTTCTCTCTTTAATAATAATTACGTGAAGCTTGAAATAGCGAATAGTATTGTAAATTGATTATATTTAAACGTTATATTCTGCAGACAGTGGTAGAGGAATTAATATCTAGTGTGAGTTCTCTACAGGTGAAACTAAAGAGTGCCTTAAATGGTACATATTTCAATGGCTTCTCTGAGGCTTAACCATCATCATCTATTTATGTTTATCTATAATGCGCTTTATAACCATTAATAAACTCCTTGTATATCTTATAATCTGCTTTTATACCTAGTGCTTTGCTGTTTTATTATAATTAATTATAGATAATATACTTTGAGCATAAAAGTTGTTTGACTTCTCTGAATTAGTTTAAGACTCAAGTTTACAAATATATCTATTGTGCTAGGAACCATTTTTAAATACATATATGGTTAGGTAGATTAATGTAAAGTTAAAAATATTTATGGTTAAGTACAAGAAACTAACCAAAAAATGTTTTATAATTGAACTAAATTCCATGAATTCTATCCACTCCCTAAAACCTATATTAAATAGTACCCACTTATCCCACTGCTGGGAATATATCCAAAGGAATGGA
>NW_007752610.1:0-351 GCF_000696425.1 Galeopterus variegatus
GGGTCCATCAGTCCCCATATAACCCCATTCAAACCTGAACTTTGTTGAGTATAAAAGACATTTATAGATTGTATGTAACCACCACAGTTTTGTGTTCTAAGAGCAATTTTGTCTCCTCCTTTGCCTTCTGATGAAGAGATTGTTTATGAAATTCCTGTCTTCTCAGGTTCTTGAAAGATCTCAAGTGAGTTGTCCTCGTAAGTGAAGGTGAAAGCATTGCCTGGCAAAGCCTGTGATTGACAATATCTCTTTTTAGTTACTGAACTCTGTGCCTTCATTCTCTAACACTTTTCATTTTCCCTTTGTTTCCCAGAGTTTTGCAGCAAACTGCTGTTTAGCAAAAAGAAGCCA
>NW_007752610.1:2106-6180 GCF_000696425.1 Galeopterus variegatus
AAGGTTTTATCTCTGAGTATGTGTCCTAAGAACAAGAATTTGTGGACATCCATATCTAGTTATTCCTCCTATTTCCATTCTTTTTACCAAAACCACTTTTATCTAACCTATCTTTTTCAAGCTGTTGCAGCATTCTTGTTGATGAGGTCAGGGATCACACTATTTCTCTATGATTGGGAATAATGTGGTATCTGAAAAATTGACCAGAGAAATAAATGATATCACTCCATTGAGTAGACATCTTTCACATTCACTGAATTAGAGAATGTTACCAAAAACCATTCAAATAGAATTTTCCAGGTGAAAATAATCAATGCAAGATAGTTGGGAGTTTATATAAGATGGAACAATTTTATACTGCAAATGCAGAAGACAGGATAAACATGAGACATTTGGATTGACTCTACAAGCCAGAATAAAAATGTGGTAAAAGAGAAAAGCAAATCAGGATGTGAAAGGATAAAAACAGAGATGTCCTCAGAGACTGACCAGATCCATGTGGAGCCAGTTGTTCCAAGACTCAGTGCTCCAGTAAAGAAGGAAAATATGGCTCCCTCTGCAATGACCAGCAGTCCTGAGCGATCTCTTGATCAAAAGGCGGAAGTGACTATTTAAAAGGCAAAGCCCCATTCCAAGGAGATGATTTCAGAGGAGAACAGAATTTTACATTTAATTTATCAAATGGAGAGACACAAACACTCTCCATTTGATTCAGCAAATATGTGTATAGCCTTTTGCTGGAGGCAGACACACAGAGAACATAGCACTTGGTCATAGCAGGGATTCTAGTATTCAACTTAAAAATGAATCCAGAACTGATCATTTGAACCCAATTTAATTCCCTATTTATCCTCAGGCAGCTCATCTTCTTATTTGAGGGTGCAGATAAAAGAGCAGTCATGGGCAATCAAAAGGGAACTAACTGTGAGATCTAGTCCCAGCTCACTCAACCCGTATGATGGCTCTGGTTGAACCTGATAGTGTTGAAGTATTTCCTTTTTAGCATCAATGGCTTTCTTTTCAATTATCTTACCTGGAACCTATGTACATAAAACAGAAAAAAACAAACCCATCAGCTCTGGTTGAACTGAGGACAAGGTCCCAGAGTCCAACCCACACAGCTTCCCCTTACTTCTCCACCCACATGTTCATGACCTGCCTTGGACACTAAGATTCTGCAGAAAACAGTCTGAAAAAGGCCATACCAGTTGTTCTCTCCAAAGACATTTCAAGCTCTGAACACCAAATGCCATTTATGTATTTCAAATCCGTTTAATCTAGATTTTCTCCTGCCCATCTAAATGCCCTCTGTTGCATGTTGTCACTC
Organism: Galeopterus variegatus; assembly: GCF_000696425.1. Classification (NCBI taxonomy): domain Eukaryota; kingdom Metazoa; phylum Chordata; class Mammalia; order Dermoptera; family Cynocephalidae; genus Galeopterus; species Galeopterus variegatus. The sequence goes on from NW_007752610.1 coordinate 3,434, forward strand.
TCAAAAACAACAGAAATCTGACACCAAACAATTAGGAGCAATAGAGATATTTATGAAAATAGTAATCTGTTCCCAGTAATCTTGTTCCTAATCTGGAACAGGAAATGAGATATTCTAGTAAGTACAGTGCAAACTAAAATATATGCTATCTAGGAAAACTTTCTGTATGTATGCTCTTTCTTTTATAGAACTTATTGCTACCAGCCATATTCCCCCGTCCTTGATTCCACACTTCCACCATTAAATTCAGATCAACACAGAAAGGTCTCTGGGGCTGAGCAGGACAAAGAATCCATCTTTCAAGGCAAGAAAAGAAAAAAAGGGCAGAATTATTTTTGTTTTTTCTCCCTGTTACATAGCAACATTGAATAACATGGGGTTTAGTACCATCTTGAGTAAACAATATTCTTCCATCCATCAGGGGAAAAAACGCTCTTAGTAGACTTAATCTTAACTGCTGGGCTTCTAGATAATTTTGTTTTATCTTATTTTTAAGACACTTGATATTTGATTCGAATGATAATTTGGGGATAAACTGGCCTTATTTTCCTATTATATTGCAAGCTCCTTAAGAGCTGGAATTTTTCCATACGCAACTCTGAATCCTTTATAGGGCTAAATATGTCACTGAGAATAGTGTAACTATTCTAGTAATTCATAGCAAAATGAATTGAGAAAAATCCAAAGCTGATCTTCTAAACTGAGATTAGCAAACTACAGCCCATGGGCCAAATCCAGTCACCACCTACTTTTGTAAATAAAGTTTTATTAGAACACAGCCATGCTATTTGTTAATGTATTGTCTATGTCTGCCTTAACACTACAGCAGATCTGATTAGTTTCAACAGACACCATATGGCTCACGAAGCCAAAAATGTTTACAATTTGGCTCATTATGAAAAACATTTATCAACCCCTGATCTAAACCACAGGTAAATTAATACATGTAAGTGTTTTAAATATGTATATTCTTCTTGTTGATGTTACTCTTAAGTCCATCCAGTTTCATTAAATGTATTTACTACTCATGTTTCAGCTTTTGGCAAATAGTCATGTCAGTTACTTCAAGTAGATACGAAGCTAATTTACCTATCTTAATTATTTTTTACTGTCTTCTGGGATTTTAACTGTGCAAATGGAAAAAAAAATAGTTTTATCCTTTCTTGTCACATTAGTCAAAACTCTTCTAGTTTTCTGTAACAAAAGACCAACTCAAGCTAGACCCCTTAAAAAAATGGTTGGAGGAGAAAGAGATTGTCTCATGCATCCAAGAAGTTAAGTGTTTAACTGACTTCAGGAAGGGCTGGATTCAGAGGCTCAAAGATGGCATTTGAGCTCTCTCAGCAACTATTGAGTCAGTTAGACTCTATCTGCATATTTGTCTTTTTCTCTCTTGCCATAGATTCTCTCACATGGAGGAAGGTTGCTATTGGCAAGCCCAGCTAGATGATTACAGCCCCAGAGTAGTTGCAGAAAGCTTGCTAGCCAAAATTGAGAGACCTCTCTATTTCAGTATCTATATATTAACTCTGTAAAAGACCTCTGCCTGTTTAAATCATGTTTCCAGCCCTTGGGTCAGTCAATGTGGCCAGAAATATGGGAAACCATAAAATTGATCAGGCCTGGGTTATATGCTCATCCCTGTGTACAATAACTGATAGTCTCACAATAATGGAGCAATGTGAATACGGGGCAATGTCACCATGGAAAGAAGATGGCTTCTCCTATGAAAATACAATATCTCCCGTGGAAATGTTATACTAGAATTTTAGTGGAGGAGACTAGATTTTGCAAACAACAACCAGATCTAGGAAAAGGGATTTTACTCTTCCTCTCCTACCTTGTGCCATCTTTCATGATTCTGTAGAATATTCTGCTCCTGGGAACTTCATAATACTGTTCTAGCTGCTTTCTAAGAAAATTCAGTGTTCAAAACTCTATACAAGCTCATATTTTATCAAAACCAATCTTTTCTATGTCCTGCTCTTGTTCTGCTTATTTTCTTCCATGTGACATGTTGACTCTGAGTTTAATGAGATTAGATAGGTAAAGTTGGGATTTACTTATTTAGTAACACTTCCCAGAAAATGTTAAACTTCAACAATTAAGTGGTTAAGATGCAAATATTTTCAAAGTGAGATCAAGGAAAGAAATAAACCAAAAAAAAAATGTCAGGATGCAGAAGGATGGGGCTGATTTTTTTGTCAGGGAGAAGTCTGGAGAGTCCCTCATTCCCCCCTCCTGCTGCCAGCACACTTCAACCCAAGAGCATCTAAACTTCTAAATACTAAAAAGAGATCTCAGAGGAGCTCTGAACTATCTGGATACACCAGATAGAAATCTTAGGATAGGTTATGTTCCCCCTGCCTGTCTTATAGCTTGAAGACACTGCGATTTGGATCTAAAATAATTACTGCTATTCAGTGTCATCCACAGATAATTAGCCTCAGATTATAATGAATTAACATGGTTTGCCCTGTTCACAAAGTGAAGTGATTCTATTACTGTTTTTTCCTCTCATATATTTAATATAAAAACACTTTGAAACTTCCATCTTATTAGGCAGAACTCACTCTGGAATGTCAGCTCACAGTGAAGGAGAGAGAAAGTCAAAGATAGCTAGTTAACAAGGTACATTGGATAACAAGGCACAGTTCAAGTGATTCCTGGACCTTTGCTTTCTCTAAGGTATGGCATCTGCTGGCTTTCTCCTTCTCCACCTATGTTCCCTATGTGTACAAAAAAAA
>NW_007752610.1:7034-8779 GCF_000696425.1 Galeopterus variegatus
AACCAGAGAGATTAACTCATCTCCTTATTCTATATAACTTGGCATAGACAGATGTTAGTAATAAAAAAGTTTAGAAGAGTAATTCTAAACTTGTTTCTAAACTGATTTCAAGGAATATGTTTCTAAAAGTGAGAGGGTGAAAGAAAAGATTTCAGAGCATGAATTGGCCTTTTAATTCTCATTACACTTATGCAGAACAGTTCCATGAAAACTCAAGACTTTGAAGCGAAAATGCAGAATTCCCACTGCTGTCTGGCCACCTCTAGTTATTTTAGCCCTCAACACTTAATCCAATGCTCAACACATAGGGAGAAAAATAGATATATAGATAATAAATTGAGAGATAGACATAGATATATAGACAAATATCTAACACTGGTTCTTTCTCAGTAACATTGGGTTTTCTTTTTGTGTTCTTGCTGGCAAACTATACATTTGAAGTTGCTAACAAGGTACTTTCAATGGAAGTTTCTCATGCATAAAAATCCATCTCAGATTCTGACCAAAACAATCAGAGAAATTAGTTTATGTATGAAACTCTTGTCTACAAATGTAGTTTTGAAAATAAAAAATGTCTCTTTTTTTCCTTTTGAAAGGAATGAAACAATCCCTTTATTGTCATACTTGCTTAGAATTATTTTCCACTCATTATGCGTGCCTCCTTAATGTCATTGATACATAATCCATTATGTGACTCTTATCGTATTTGCTCCAACTATCGTCTCAAAATGATGTCGAAGGACATTAGATACCAGAGACTAACTTTGCAGGAGTGAATTAATGTCAGTGTTGAAGGAGTCTATAATCATATGACTAAATGGGCTTTCAGGAGGCCACACAGTATGCTGATGACAGAATCAAGAATGAAACCCAGGAATTCTGACCATTTGTCTTGTTCTCTGTCCACAAATGATACTGCCTATTGTTAGTATTTAGTAAAAGCTTGCTGAAAGCTGTCCATTTACTGGCAACATAGAGCATTCATGAATGAGTTTCGAAAAGTAATCCAACAGAAATTTCTTTAGTGAATATAAAAAAGTTCTGAAAGAAATAGTGTACATGTATGATCATGCAGTGTTATTTCTTACAAGGTGATATTATTGCAACTTGGATAGTGCATTGAAACTTTCCTTTGAAAAGCTTCACTGATTTAGAAGCTGCAAGGCCCTCATCTATCTGACAATAAGAAAGTGTTTATGCCATATATGAAATTATTGCACTGCGGGGTAGAAGCTAAGAGTATAGACTATAGAGTCAGTTAGACCTGAGTTCAATTTTTCATCAGCAATTAGCTATTTGATCTTAGATCAGTATGTATCATTTTTGAGACTTCCATTGTCATTTTCATAAAATAGGGGCATTAAGACTGGTTATTAGATTTGTTGTGAAGATTAAATGAGACTGCATCAAAAATGCTTAGGACAGAATTTGGGGAAGATGCCTGCTGAGATGGCAGTATAGTTTTGGGGTCTTCCTCAATCTCCACATAGAAACAACAGAGCAACTAGACAGCAAAATCAGAACCCTACACGTAGTATTTGCAATAAGTCTAAGTGGCAAGGTATCGGCACAAGCCCCCAAGTACAAGAAGATGAGGACAAACCAACAAAATCCACCAGATCTGCCTGTTATAGGCATCTGTGCAGAATCTGAGTGAGTTTTTGACCACAAAATGACCAGGGAGGGGCCAGCCCGGTGGTGCACTGGAGAGTGCGCCGCTCCCGCCGAGGGTTCGGATCCCATGT
>NW_007752611.1:0-595 GCF_000696425.1 Galeopterus variegatus
TTACTTTGACATGTTGACTTGGCTGAGGGGAAGAACAGTTGCAAGTTTCTTACCGTGATGGTTCTTACTCCCCAGGTGGGAGAACCACTGTGAGGGTTCTCCCAGCCACTAGCAATACGTATTCCAATTCTGTATTCAGAAACCACAGGAATAACCAAAGAATGTTCCTAACAGATCCACCACAGCCATTGTGAGACATACTTGAGCAAGAACTCCATTTATCACTTGGCTGCTCTGTGCTCTCATTCTAACTGGACGTTAGTGAAGGTATTTCAGGTCTCTTGATTCAGGACCAGCACAGAGCCCGGTTTTTATATTCAACAGTTCTTGAAAAATCTGAGGATTTCCGTTTTGCCAGAGCAAATTTTCTCTGATGAATAGTCTTAGATCCTTTTGGGGAAGGTTCATGGGACTGTTCATCATATAGACTTACGCTAGCATCGCATCGACCTTCCTCAAGGGGACTGTCTCTTGTTAAATGAGTGGGCTGTAAAAGGTCTCATCTGGAAACTGGGTGTGGGACTCTTTTTCCCTGAAGTGAAAACTGGAGAAGGTATTTGTTCATCAGCTCTTGATATTTTCTTTTGATTATAAA
>NW_007752611.1:2606-2837 GCF_000696425.1 Galeopterus variegatus
GGAGGGGACAACACATCCAAACTCCATCAGTCTTGGTGGTGGTAGTGCATAGATGCTTTGCTGGCAAAAAAGACAGAAGCTGAAAATAGCATTTCCTCCACACTTCCTAATGTATTCTCAAATGGAATAGCATTTTATTACTGTCCATACTTATTCATTTTATATTAAATGTTAAAAAAATGTGGAGTTTTAAAATTCATTAATATATAGTCACTGTAACATTTTACCTAT
>NW_007752611.1:4822-6022 GCF_000696425.1 Galeopterus variegatus
ACCCTAGTCTATCCTGTATGATGTTTTGCTTTACTTTTGAAGTATTCTATCCATCATACATTGAAATAGTTGCTTGTTATAAGGGTGATCTGACTTGGACATCTGCCATCCCACTGAACACCAGAGGGCATATGACTGTACCTTTCATCTCTTCCTGTTCCATATATATATATATATATCCTTCCCAAAGGTGAAAATTCAATGGAAGAGGATTATCCTCTCAGAATACAACTATTTTTAATCCAAAGTGTTAAAAATACCTGTGCTCTTTTCTAAAATCTGAAAACAAGGCAAATTTGGTTCTTTCAGAAGAGACTTGTGCCATTTTTAAGAAAATTGTCTAGAAAAGTCCTATTGTGGATGGCTGTAATAATCCCTTGATTGAATAACAAAAGGAATAGGATGTTTAGCACAATCCCTGGCATGTAATAGATGTTCAATATACATGCAGTGGATTGAATTATGAAAAAATTTAGAAAATTTCACCAGCATGTAGAGGAGGTCGAACATGGAGTCAAGGTACCTGATCCACCAGCTTTGAGATTTAATGCCTGCCCTGCTGGGTTTCAGACTTGTTTGGGACCTGTTTCTCATTTATTTTGGCCTATTTCTCCCTTTTGGAAAGGGAATATTTACCCTATGTTCGTCCCACCGTTATTTATTTTGGCCTATTTCTCCCTTTTGGAAAGGGAATATTTACCCTATGTTCGTCCCACCGTTGTATCTTGGAAGTAGATAACTTGTATTGATTTCACAGATGGGAATTTGAACTTTGGACTTTTGAGCTGAAACAAGTTAAGACTTTGGGAATAAAATGAATGTATTTGCATGTTAAAAGACATGAGATTTGGGGGGCCAGGGGTGGAATGTAGTTGATTGAATTATGTCCCCCCAAAACTCATTGAAATTTGAATTGTGTCCCTCAAGTTTTATGTATTAGAAACTTAGTCCCCACTGTGACTGTTAAGAGGGTGGGAAATCCTATTATGGTAATTGAAAGGCAGAGCTTTGAATAAGTGATTGGATTGTAGAACCATGCAGTAGTGAATGGGTTAAAATGGTGGTCAGGGGAGTGGTTCTGAGGGCTTTAAAAGAAGAGGAGAGTATGTATTTCTCTCTTTCTCTGCTCTCTCTCTGCTTCCACCACCTTGCAATGTAAGACCCCTGGGTCACTGTTGCCACCACCAGATGGACTTTGGA
>NW_007752611.1:6772-8778 GCF_000696425.1 Galeopterus variegatus
AAATGTGATAGACATCTTCTGATTTTCTGCCAGTGCCCTGAGTTGGGCATTCAGTGCTTTAAATTTGTCCCTTTCTCTACCTATGCTCTCCAGGGTTATGAGACACGGACATTCCTAACCATGCAATCTTTAAACTTACCATTGTTGCCATAGCTACTAAATGCCATGGCCACCTTCCAGCATCTTGCTTTTCATCTACATTCCATCCCATACTGTGAATAGTCCATGTCCCAATGTGCCCCCTAGCAAGAAGGTTATCTACATGTTCTGTTTCCTGGAGTCATCCTACTCCCTTTTTAATTGCTCTATCAATCAGGAGCCTGGCAGGAGAGAGATGGAACTCGTACAAGGGTGATTAAAGAAAGCTTAATGGCAGTACTACTTACAGACATGTGATAAGATATAGGGAAACCATAAGAGATGGTGGAGTCCACAGGGCTAGCAAGAGCAGAAAGCCATTACCATTTCTAAACTGGAAAGGGCAGGGAGAGGGAGGGGTTCCTGAGACCACCGAGAGCTGTAGGAGCAGGAGAGGACTTCCCAGCGGGAACTGTGGCCTTTGGCATTGGAATGTATAACCTGTCACCAATCAGGGAGGCAACCAAGGGGATAAGCTCATAAGTCTTTTTCTGTCCTTCCATTTTCCAGTCTCTTGCCAATGCTTCCCATTGGCCAAATCCAATTGGAAACATAGTCAATGCTGTTGAAAAAGATCAGGATCTTAGGACACAGAGCAGAGTGTAAAAAAGATAACAAAGGATCGGAAGGAGCAAATAAAGATATCAGCATCCACCTTTGTCCTTTATATCCAGAAGAAAAACTTATTTCTCCAGGGTAGGGTACACACAGAAAACCCCATCAGTTAGTATGGCATCCTTGGATATTATCAATCCTCCTTCTTACCTGAAACCTAAGACATTAGCCACCAGCAGTGCTCTTTACATAAGGCTGCAGACCTTTAAAAAGGAAGAAGAAAAGAAAAAACCAGTCAATAACATAAAATGTTGCTGCTATGTCTCACATGGACAATATCCAGCACAGTAAAGTCCTCGGCTCCTTAGCCTCTATGTGACTCATAACTGCTATGAAGCAATGGAGCTCCCAGCAGGAAAATAGTTGTCGGGCAGAGATGAGGCTAAGAGAGAATTACTACCAAGCTAACAGGGGCAGAAGGGCTAACCAGGAGCTTCTGAGTTTGGTTGACTTTAGTATCAGGTCCAGTTTCAGAGACATCAGTCCTGCTGAGCATGTTCTAGCCTATCTTCAGAGGAAAGTACCATCTAGCCCCAGAAAAGGGACCTAGAAAAAACGAGGCGAGGGGATGGTTAGAACTCCAACCTGATAGGCTGGTGCTCAGGGCTGGGTGCTAATTCTATCTGGGACAGTACAGAAGGTCAAGAACACTGGCTTCTCACAGCAGTGACTAGGCAGGGAGCAGTTCAGTGTGTGCGTGGCTTCCTGTTAATCAGCAGATATTGAGCATTACTATGTGCCAAGTATTTTCCTGAAAACTGAAGATGCGATGTTAAAAAAAGAAAAAGAGAAAAATCCTTGAGGAGGGGGGAGGCAAGGGAGGCTCAGGGGATATGGGAATTCAAAGTTCTCAGCCCCATCACTTATGCTCAGATGTCTCCACCACATGTCTTAGGTTCCTACTCATCTTAGGTTCCTACTCCTTTCTCACCAATGCCTTAACTTAGCATAAGAGACCTAATGGTGTTGTGCATTTAGCTGACACTGCTACTCTGCAACCCTTGAAATTAGGCTCTGTATTTAATTCTCAACCACATCTGCCCTGTGCCTACAGGATCTAAGGGACTCCTTTAAAAGTGTGATAGACGTCTTCTGATTTTCTGCCAGCGCCCTGAGTTGGGCATTCAATGCCTTAAGTTTGTCCCTTTCTCTACCTATGCTCTCCAGGGTTATGAGACACGGACATTCCTAACCATGCAATCTTTAAACTTACCATTGTTGCCATAGCTACTAAATGCCATGGCCACCTTCCA
>NW_007752612.1:0-8778 GCF_000696425.1 Galeopterus variegatus
TAAAAATGTATTTGTTGTTTATTGGAAATTCAAATTGAACTTGAAATCCTACATTTTTACTTCTTAATTATGGTGACCCAAGTTGGTCCTCTTTGGGCTAATGCTATTTGGACTTCAGGAATATTCACTTGTGATCATTAAACCTCAATTTGAGAAAATCTCTGAAGCAAGTTATTTAGCTTCCCTACCAGAAGGAAATTAAGAAAACTGAATTATATTCTCTGAATGGAAGATAACTTAGAACCTAAGACTTTGTTTTTTGAGAAAAATCTAGGATTAGAAACCATTGTCATAATTCCCTAAAATGGCTGAGGCAGTAATTAGAGGTATTTCTCCATAGACCCTAGGACTTACTTTATCATGTAAAAAATGATGAAACTAAGAGGGTTACAACATGTTTCTTTCTTTCCTTTTAAATTTTCATGGGCCTGGATTTTAGCAGAACTTCTATCCAGTCTACTTTTCACTTACCACTGGGTTGAAGATCCATACTAGTCAGCTGTTGCACCATTATAACTAACATTTGCCACCCGTGTGAATTCTCTTGCATGTTAAAGTACATTAGCTCGCGTCTCAGCTCAGTTAACAAAAAGCATAGCACAAAGATGGCTAGATCCCATCATGTGATTCCTTGTTATTAGTGGTTACAGCTTCAGGGGAAGTGTCCCAGGGTGGCTTAAGATTCAGCAAAGGAGCTAGATGGTTCCTCATTTTGAGAAGGCGAAACATGTCACATCATGGCAAGGAGGTATGGTGAAGAAGCAGGGAAGAATCTGAATAATCGAATCAACTTTGATTTCTTTCTGTGCATTGTGATGTTTAGGACTGCTAAATGAAGATAATTGCTGTTGCAGGATCCTGAATATCACCAGAAAGAGATAGTCGCTGATCCTGCTCATCTATAGAATTGTTCTCAGGATCTACAGACAGGAGGTATGTTCAGATTTACTCCTATTAAACTCCTTAACACTCATTAGAAGCTATGTTCAGCAATTCCCTTTGTAATCAACCCTATCTGGTTTTTGGAATGTTTATTCCATTTAATCAGTTTGCTCAATGGCAACAATTTCTTGCCAGGAGGAGCTCAGAGACTAGAACTAAGTCGATGTACTGCTCGGTACTGAAGTGTCTCCTGAATCAAGGAGGCTTGGGGGGCTTGTTTCTTTTTAAGGTGGGGGAGAAATTTGCAGCTGAGATTTAATGGATTTGGGGGTGGAATTTTGTTTTAGAGCTATGTGATGAAATGTGACTAGTTTTTATTACAATTCCCATGCAATTGTGATAAATAGTTAATAGAATCACTTCAGGCACCACGTTACTGTACTCACCTGGATGTTAAACGATGTTCTAAAGCAATTTTCTCACTTTAGGGAATTTTAGTCTCAAGCCACTGTATTCTGGCATTTCTAGATGTGGTAAACTTTCCAGTTTCGCAGGTTCTACGAAATCCTAAACTCAACCAATATAATCAGTATGCTTTACTTAGTCGTTAAGGTTTTCCAGGGTGAAATATGTAAAGATTGAAACATAGTTTTATGTACTTCGTTTTGGGGTTGGGGGACTTGGAAGTTTAGATCAGGTGTTTGTAAACTTCTGTAAAGGACAATACAGTAAATATTTTAGGATTTCGTGGGTTCTATGGTGTCACAGTTACTCGAATTTGCTATTGTAGCAGTAAAGCCACCTTAGATAATACGAGGGTACTTCAAAAAGTCTGTGAAAAAATAGAACTAAAAGATACTGTGGATCTTTTCAAGAACTTCTTGAAGTTCTCTTGTAAGTAAAGAAGTAAGCGTGGGGCGTTCCAGTAAAACTTTATTCATGGACACTGAAGTTTGAATTCTATATTCTCATGTGTTGTAAAATATTATTTTTCTTTTCCAGCTCAAAGGCTGGAAATAAGAACAAAAAGGTGGAGGGCTGGATTTAGCCTGAAGGCTGTAGTTTGCTGACCCTTGCTTTGAGCTAACAATAAAGCAAGCCATGTTCTGCAAATCTCTACTTAGTTTGAACTGCTTGACGTTGCAGGGGTCTTGTTATACTCACGTTAATGCTATACTAATGGTTTTCCAAAGAGGACTGGGCCTAAGTCAAGAGTTAGTGCCCCCTAGGGTCAGGCATTATGTCTTTGCTGTGCACTCTGTGGGGCAAGGTGGGGAGGGGAAGGAGTGTCAAATATTAAAGACACCTGGGGCACCTTGGGTGTTGATTCTGTTTGATCTAGGAACAAACCTTTTGCATCTGGGCCACTTTACATTCCCAGCCAGTGGCCTTCCAACCCTTTCCACCTTCTCTCAGCCTTCTTTTAGCTCTTTAACCAGTTAGCAGGAAATGAGGGCATTATCAGCTTGGCTGCTGCTTTTCAACAGGTCATTTTGCAGAAAGTTTCTTCATTCTGTTTTTATTGCTTTTCTGTGATTACAAGGTTTCTTTTTTTTTTTTTTAAAGAAAATGTAATTTTATTATTAATTTTTTTTTACATTCTAGGATGTTGTTGCAGAGCAGTTGGGAGGGAGGGAGAGTAGGGAAAGGGGAAGGAAGTGTGATGGGAGAGGGAGGAATGAGGGGGGCAGGATTGAGGCCTGTGGCACCCCCCTCTGTGATTACAAGTTTGCATTTCAAAATCTTGGCAAGAGTTATTTGACCATTGGGATGCCCTAATGTAGGCAAACCCAAGTATAGAAAACTAACAGACCCATGCACAGCCCCTTCCACCTTATTCTCTACCCCCACCTGAATAAATAGAGAAATAAGTTGGGGCATGATATTTTGGAAAATAAATCCTTTACAGCAGAAATCAATGCAAGTAATCCTTAAACAATTTTCCTTTCCAGTCATTGCAAGATTTCTCTAAATAGTATACTCCCTAAATATGTTGAAAGTAAGACTATATTTAAAAATTAAAGTTTAGGTGATAGATTTGTTAACTATACTGATTAGATCATTATACAATATATGTATGTATTGAAACAACAAACTGTACCCCATAAACATGTACAAAAAAAAGGCATAGCTTGCTTGTGTCAGCTAATGTGCTATGGGACCTTAGATAAATTACTTCAACTCTGTCTGAGTTGCTTTAGTAAAGTGAGAAATTTGGCCTCCGTGAACTGAAAGCACTTTTTGTGTACTTAAGACTTAGAAAGGTAAGCCAGTGTAGTAGATAAAGTGAGGTAGATAAGCTTTTAGAAATCAATAAATGAAAGAACATGAATTTCTTACCATAGTTATGGACTGAATCGTGTTCCCCCCAAATTCACATGTTGAAGTCTCACCCTCTACAATGTAACCATATTTGGAAATAAGGCCTTTAAAGGATAAAGATTAAATGAGGTCATATGTCCCAATCCATGTGACAGTATTTGGAGACAGGACTTTAAAGAGGGGATTAAGTTCAATGAAGTCATAAAGGTGGGGCCCTAAATCCAGTGTGACTGGTGTCCTCATAAGAAGAGAGATACCCTGAGTGGAACTAAACCTAGGGGGGTAGAAAAGAGATGTCAGGGATGTGCACACACAGAGTAAAGGCCATGTGAGATGAAGGCCATCTGCAAGCCAAGGAGAAGGCCCTCAGGAGAAGCCGAACCTGCAGACACCTTGATCTTGCATGTCCAGCCTCCAGAACTGTGAGAAATTTCTGTTTAAGCCATCGTGTCTGTGGTTATTTTGTCGTAGCAGCTCTAGCAAACTAATATACTTGGTATTACAAGGCATACGTGTAGGAGGGACTCTCCCTGCACTGATGTCATGGAGCAGAGATAACAGGGGGCACGGTCCCTCCCCGCTCCTTGCTCCACTCAACCCGTGGCCAGGAGAGTTTGATGGGGTTGGATTTAAAGCCGAGGTGATCAGATTGTGTGGACCTCACTGCCATCGTTTTGAGAAAATGCTCAGTGTTCTGGGATATCAATAAAAGATAATCTGTTGTAAGTGTATTTTTCATGTGTCTTAGTAAGAATTCATAGAGTTAAACTTATATCTTAAGCAAATACTTATCTTATATCCTTATTGATACAAAGAAGCAATTCTAAATGCTTTAGGTTTTACACTCTTAAATCACTGAGGACCACAAAGATCTTTTATTTTGAAATATCTATTGATATTTACCATATTAGAAATTAAAACAGAGATACAAATTTACTTACTGCTTTATTTAAAATAATAAACATATTACATGTTAACGTAAATAACTATTTTATGAAAAATAACTTGCCCAAAGCAAGAAAGTTAGAAGCATAGTATTTTTCATTTTTATTTTTTTTTGTTTTAACATTTACTTGTATCTATTTGTGGGGTACAGCATGTTGTTTCAATACATGCATATGTTGCACAATATAAGTCTTGAGTGTCAGGCTTAATAGACACTGGTTAGGTTCATATATCTGCTTCTGCATTAAAGCTGTGTGATGTCACATGTCATGTAAAACTGCAAAACTCTGGAAAACTGCACTGTACACTTAGGATGAGAGTGAAAAGGCACATGACACCTTACTAGTATTCTCAAGGTAGCTTTGCCCCAAAGGGACCCACCAGGAGGACATCCTGGGCCACAGTTTGAGAACTTACAAATGCAGCAGCAAACCACCAAGTGTTTAGGGTTTCTTCAGTATAACTCGATCACCTGTCCTGTTGACCAGGCAGAAACTTCTCACCGTGACTGCACTTTTGAAATTGCGGCCTAAAGCTGATCAAATGTTTACTTTAAAAGATATAAGCTTATGTTCTATAGGTAGTGCCAGTACCTGTATATAATATTCACTGCTCTTCACAGCTTTAAAAGTATGGCTGAAAATAAGAAAAGTGAAAGGAGAAGAATTGTTGCTACTGACCTGCATTGCCCATAGGCTTGGGTTTATTTGGTTTCCTCTCTGGTTATAGATTTGTGTTCACAGGATTTGATTTAACTTATCAGTCATCAAGTCCTGGAATTCTACTAAAGCCTCTAGTGACTAAAAAGTATAAGGCAGAGAACTAGTTATATGGCTTTTCATCTTTTATACAAGGAATGAATGTCCAAAGAGGTCAGGTGAATTGCCCAAGACTACCCAGCTAGGAGATACTGAACTTTTGGTAGAAATAAGATCTCCTTTTTACATTATCCTGTGTCATACTTGAGGTCCCTGCCCTTGGGCAGCTTAGAGCCTCAGACTGAATGTAATTATGAGCTAAATTGTGGAGTATAGATTTCAAGGCTGGCCATTCAATTACATAGAGACTCTTGGAGGCCAGAGTCAGTGAGAAAAATACTGGTACTTTAGTGGAAATTGAGGCAAACTTTGAAGCGCAGGGAGGCGTTGGGTGGGAGCTGGAATAATCAAAGCAGAAGGAACAATTTGGGGGAAAGGCACTTAGGGAAATGGTCAGAAAAGAGAACAGCCTCATTCACGAGGAGAGGACGTGGTGGGGAATAAGGAGCAAGGAGGCTGGAGGATGGGTGGAGGCAGCCCTACCTTCTCCAAATCTGGAGCGTTGATTTGTGAGACGCCTCATCTAACCGGGGCTGCGGATGAATGGCTTGTGACAGAGCCACCCGCGGAGCTTTACAAGGATTCCACCCCAGATTTTGGCCATTTAACTTCATGGATGAACCAATCGAGCTAACTAGCCACAGATGTTTTGTTTATAACCAGAGGAATTCATGTGAGCTTGGCGATGACATTTCCCTGCCTATAAAGTGCTGATAGTTAAACAGTGATACTGTGCGAAGCACTCGGAGTGTCTGTCTTGAGAGGCAGTTCTTAAGTGTAACGGTTTAATGGTCATTTAGCATGATGGGCCTTCAGAGTGTAATATCATTTGCCTGCCAGTTAAAATGAACACTTCTCTGTGGGAAGTCAAAGATCACGTCGGCGTAACCTGGGTTAGGTGAAGAGTATCAAGTAGTGAATGCCAAAATGGAGAATAGCGTATAGAACCTCTCGTTTGCCTAGCTTATTCAGGATCCAGTGTAACTAGAGAACACCACTAATTTTCACTAATGTGGGGGGTCGGGGATACACTCTGAGTTGGTGACAAGTTTGACTTCTTTTCTTAAAAAAATGCTGCTTTATTATCTGCCCATTTTTCTCCTGTCCCCAACCCAACACTTTTCTAATCTTATTCAATAACCTTACCTCCTACTTTATTTTTCATAACTTCAGTTTTATCATCAAAGAAGCTGAACTTGCCCACTCTGAGACTTCCCTGTGTCTGTTGCTCCTGATGATATGTGGGGAGGAAGCGTGTTTCTGCCTGTGTAAGGTCAATCTCTCCCACCAGGCTCTGGTGTCACCCTATCCCAATTCCTCAGAGACCTCAGTCCCTCCATTTAGTTACCTGCTTCTCTTCTGTTATCTTCAGTCTGTCTCCACTTGAGGATTTTTTTTTTACCTCAGCCTAGAAATGTAGACAAATAGCACCAACTTCTGCTCCTCTGTCCTTTTCCTGCCACTTTGAATTTGCTTGTCTCATCCCCACGTGTTACTGTGAGACATGCCCCATCACTGGTGCTGTCCTGACCGCTGGCGTATAATGGTCGCTATTCAATTTTTACAACACTGCAGGGGCTGGAGCTGTTCATTTCCACCTTCTCTACCCCTGTGATGTCAGCTACACCATCATTCTTGGCGTTTGTCTCATCAGCCTGAGTCTTCGTTCCTCATGCTCTCTCTTCCTGTGCTGTCCAGTGGTGGTGGTCCCTGGCCACCTTCCTTGCTCATGCTCCATGTGTTCCATGGACCATGTTGTTTGTGCATGAGTTTTTAATAAGCATCTTACCCTGTCTTTTAAATCTACACCTTCATCTCTGCTGTTTTCTTCAAGCTCTGGAAGCAGATGTTGAAATGAAAATTGGCCTCATTTCTACCTCAAACTCACCATCTCAAACCCAAACTTGATTTATCCTTCTACCTTGTTCTTTCTGGCCAGGCTCAGTCCTGGCACCAGCATCCAAGAGCAGAGGTCCACAAACTATAGCCAGTGGGCCAAATCCAGCTTGATCATGTTTTTGTAAATGAAGACTTGTTGGAATGCAGCCATACCCGTTATTTGTGTGTTTTAAAAGTTTTTTGTGTATTCTAGAAAAGAGACCAAGTGGGCTGCACAGCCTAAAATATTTACTCTCTGACCCTTTACAAAAAAATGTCACCAATCCCTGTCCTAGAGTATCAAAATCATTTGGAAGCTTTGTGAAAACACAGATTTCTGGGTACTACTTCCAGAGTTCTTGATTCAGGGGCCTGAGATTCTTCATTTTTAGTAAATTTCCAGGTAATGCTGGTCCAGGAATCATACTTGGGAAGGACTCTAGGAATAGCATTCACAGTCACATTGTTACTTGCTCCACCTCCTAAGCAGGCATTAAATCTCTCCTCTCCATCAAATCTATCCTTCTTAGGGCTGCCAAAAGGTTTTTCCAGAAACATACCGGTCTTTAACATGGCAAGTTCTCAGGGTCTCCCCATTACCTACAGATATGTCTCACCAAGTCGGATAAGTTATGGATCCCAATAGGTCCCCAAAAGGATGGGGACCACAACAGAATGAGCATGAGCTATTTTTCTTTTGTATCAAGCACCTTACAGCATTAACTTGTTGAATCCTCACAATACCCAGTGGTAGGAAGTTTTGCCACCATTTTCCAGATGAGCTAACTGAGTTTCAAGAACAATGTCACACAACAGGAAGGCAGTGAAATCAGAATTTGAACCTAAACCATCTGGCTCCAAAGACCATTCTGTAGTGAGTCTCTCATAACCCTTTCCTGCCCCTCTGTCCTATGGTGATCTTATTACTTTTATCATAATATTATTTTAATAAGCACAAATGTAAACCCAGATATATTCTCCTATACTAATAGTTCTGATACAACTATAAAACCAAGCCAAACAAAAACACAATTCCAATAAAATCTTAAGTTAACATTAAATTGATAGGAGACATTGCTACTGCTTCACTGAATGTTAAATTTTCTTTTGCAGCATAAATTGGTGCTGGTTTGTAAGTTCCACCTAACTGTGCAGCCTAAGGCATGTTATATCAGTTATTACATGTCTTTTTTCAAACTCTTGTGCAACTTTCATCTTTATACCATAATATGACATTTGGGTTGAATGTGCCATAGTCGCCCACTTTCTCACTCATTAAAATGTTTCTAGATAATACAACTTGTCACCTGCACAATCAAAAGAAAAACATTGGTCCTAGGTCCCACAGGGGTGCTGGATTTTAAGGTGGTTGGAGGCAGACCCCAGTCTGAGGAATGTTGGCCCCCAGGAAGAAGTCTGACTCCTAGGCTGACATTCAAGCCCCTGCATACCTGATCCGGCCCACCTCTCCTCATTTCATCTCCTACCACTCTCTCTCATACTTTACATTTCACCCACACTAGACAGCTCATGAGTCCAGCTGCTCATTGAACTGTCCCGTTCCTTTAGACCTTTGCACATCCTGTCTCTCTGAATGGCTCACTTTTGCAGTCCTCAAGTCCACCCCTCCAATCCACTCTACTTTCAACTCCTATCATCCTTTAAAATCCTGCTTTAGCATAGATGCCTTAAACCATTAAGCTGACACATATATAGAGAAACAAGCTAATGGCTTCCTGTAACACAAGACAAGGCCCTCTGGGCTGCCTCCTCTTGTGCTGAATGGTTTGGGATGTGTTCCACCGTGTCACACAGTATGGTTTAGCCAACAACCTTCATGGAGAAAGGGGAAACTCACAAAGCCAGGATCAGGAGGAGAAGGGGAGATGGGGTCTTACCTCACCCACCAAGTTGCCTCTGGGTCATGGTTACC
>NW_007752613.1:0-8777 GCF_000696425.1 Galeopterus variegatus
GATTCTGATCGATCATTTAACTGTCCTCTTTTTTGTCCTTTTTTACCAGCTAAGAAACAGTTGGGGGCTAGGTCGAATTTGCCTTTAAGTAAAAATAGGACTAAGATAATCATAAAAAAAGGTAGCCCTTCGTTTTGGGAAATAATAATGGCTAACATTGTAATGACTTGTCTTCTGTTCCTTCTTGGAATTACCTACTAGGCTGCTTGAGAAGAGGATTTTATCTTTTATTCACCTCAATTTCCTTCAGCCAATAGCGATGAATAAAAGATAAAATCCTGTTCTAGCCAAGAACTGTGCCTGGCACATAGTAGGTGCTCCAGTAAATGAACTTAATGCAGATAAGGATTCTAAGGCCCAGAGAGGTTACATAGCCTGGGCACATAATAACAAGGCCACACAATAACTGGATTCCTTGAGAATATGTAGACGGAGAAAGCAGAAGTCACAGAGAAAAATGATTTGTCTTCAGAACTTCCTCTTTGGAAATGGTGTTGACCGTGGTTTTAGACGTGTCTTGAGTTTTACAAAAGTAAATTTTCTCCATCTATTAATAAATACTAATTTTTAGAATTAATTTTATTATAAATAAGTATAATTTTATAATTATAGTAATGTTATGAGGATTAAATGAGAAAGAACTTAGTAAATGCCATATATGTTTAAAAATTTGCCTTGAGGGCCGAGCCCATGGCGCACTGGGGAGAGTGCGGCGCTGGGAGCGCAGCAGCTCTCCCGCCTTGGGTTCGGATCCTATATGGGGATGACCGGTGCGTTCACTGGCTGAGCGCTGTGCGGCCAGTCTCAAAAAGGACGAAAAAAAAAATTTGCCTTGAATGTCATTTACTTTTGAAGGGTGTGTGATTGCTTCATTTTAATTTTGAGGTAAAGACAACAATTTTTTTTTGCCAAGAGAGAGGCCAGATTTCAGTAATAAGAATGTTATATGACCATCTAAATACTACATGAATACAAGATATTTCATTAGCCAAACAAATAGAACACAGCATTTTAGTAGGAATTGTTCATAGAGTGTCAAGAAAGTGTATTAGAAGAAAGTGTTATTGTTTAGCTCAGTAGTCGTTAAACACTTTTGACGTCCAGGAAATTTGTTGAAAGATGGGTGATGCAGGGACCTAGTCTTTGTATTCAGTGCTGATGAAGTAACTATCTCTTAAATAACTCTTAAGTAACTATTTCTTAAATGATAGTTACATCATTCAGAGAACAGTTGCTCCTTGACTTATGGTGGGGTACGGTAAACCCATGGTAAATTGGAAATATTGTAGGTAGAAAATACATTTTATACACCTAACCTGAAAATCATAGCTTAGCTTAGCTTACCTAAAATTGACATTAACGTACAGTTGGGCAAAATCATCTAACTCAATGCCTGTCTTATTATAAAGTGTTGAATATCTCATGTAATTCGTTGAATACTGTACTAAAAGTGAAAAACAGAATGGTTGTGGGTACTCGAAGTATAGTTTCTACTGAATGTGTATCGCCTTCTCACCATCATAAACATGAAATATCGTAAGTCGAATCATCCTAACTTGGGGACCGGCTGTAATCCTATCCTTAATTTTACATAAAAAGACTTAGTTACTTTCATAATTAATTAATCGATGTATTTGTGGTTTAGGTGGGGAAAATTTGAGAAACTATGATGATTGGCAAATACTCCTACTTAGAAATGACAGGAATAGAATTAGAAACTGATAAAATAAGGATTTGGAGTTGCTGGGAGTCCTTGAGAAAAGTGGCCTCACTAAGAGAGTGAATCAGGGAAAAGTTATGCTGATTCCAGAAGCATTACTCATTAGAAGAACACAAGCATGCCGTCCTCCCTTTGAATAGGAGGCGGTGGGAGCGTCCAGTGGTGGGCCCAGCTGATGGCGGGCGTGCCCACAGATCCTGCGAATCTTCCTCACTGGTGTTTGTACAGTAAAGAAAGATTTAACATGAACACATGGCTCTAGTTCACAGATTATAATCTGCCAAATCCTATTTCAAGGATGTAGGAAGGGGACAACACTCAGAACTCCGTACTTGTAGAAATGAATGAAGAGCTGTTAAAATTTTCTCTAAGTAACTTTTGGCAGATCACTTGTTCACCCTAGGTCTCAATTTCCTCATGTAAAAATGAAAGAAAGGCTTACTGGAATAATCCTGAAAAGCCCTTTCTGGCTCTGAATGAGTGTGTCCATTCTGAATAGAGGAGGACTGGAGGTGATGTTTTTTCTTTAATGCTATCTCCTCTGTATGTTCCAGGTGCTTTATGCACAACAGTTCCTTAATCCTTCATTATTCCACTCACTCTACAAGTCATACCCATGAGGCAGGGATATCACTATTCCCATTTTACAAATGAGGGTGAGTCACATGGAGAAGTTCACTTTGCTACCACTGATAAGTGGCTGAGCTGGAATACACTGAGAGATGGTCATAATAGTACCACTGATTCTTTGTTTTGAATGAGATGAAAAGTCAGTGTTTTGGGTATTAGAATTGTTCTGTTTTCTCTGTTTTTTTCCTATTTTCTGACAGCTTACTTAGAAGTAAAATAAACGTTTTTGTTTTTGTTTTTTTCCCTTTTTTGCCTTTTTTCGTGACCGGTAAGTGGGATCAGAACCCTCGGTGTCGCGCCCGCACCACGACCGGCAACGGGATCACAACCCTCGGTGTCGCGCCCGCACCGCGCTCAGCCAGCGAGCGGACCGGTCTCCATATGGGATCCGAACCCTCGGCGGGAGTGCCGCCGCACTCCCAAGCGCCGCACTCAGCTGAGTGCACCACCGGGCCGGCCCTAAAATAAACGTTTTAAAGATAACAGGATCTCAAATTCTACCTCTTGAAGAGGAAGAACTCATTTTTTGGATTCTTGGGATTTGAGGGGATGGGCGGCGATAACTGATACCAGTTTTCCCTGAGTTCTGAACTAGTTCTGAGAGACAAGGAGAAAAAAAAAGACATATGGAATTCAAATTGTGCCTTTTTTATTTAACCAATAGAACTAATATTAGAGAATATGACATAAATATTTTTGAAAAATGATTTTAAGTATGTGTCAACAGTGGGCTTCCTAATACTGAATTCCATGACAGACAGACTGGCCTGCCTGGTCACAGCAGTGCTGGGCCATCAAGGCTGCCCATATGGCAGATGCTCCCATATAGCCAGAAGGTTTGCCAAGACTTAAATGTGTGCTTCCACAGCATAGCTGGGTTCCCAAGAAGGAGGAGGGAGAAGGTGGGACCCTATTCCCAGTTTCTGTTCCTGAGCTCCATGGGTTAGATACGTCACTAGGGCTTCTAGGAAGGAGCGAGGGGCCAGGTGAGTGGCCCAGATGGTAAGCTGGAGGGGTGTTCTGTACACAGAAGGAAACAGGAACCAAGCAGACCCTCCCCCCAGCCCCCATTAATAAATGCTCTTCTGTTTGCCAAAGCGTTGGATATCCAGAAATCATTTTGGATAAATTGTTTTCTTCTACTTGAGATACCAACTTTTTTCTTTTATTGGTTTTTCTTTTTTTTTAATTTCATTTTTTTGTTTTAACATTTACTTGTATATATTTGTGGGGTGCAGTGTGTTGTTTCAATACATGCATACACTGCACAATGATTCACTTAGGAAAGATAGCAGAGTTTTGTATCCGTTAGCCCACCACTCCTCACCTCTCCACTCCCTTCGTTATACCAGCTTTTGTAAAAGTGACATTGGCCTTAAAAAAAAAAAAAAAAAACCCTACTCACATTGTCGTTACTGAGGCCAGTGCTGCTGCTGTTTCTATTTTAGTAGAAGTCAAAGTAAAATATTGTGGCATTCATTATTCACTCAAGTTCTAAGAAAGTCACTGTGTTGTGATTGTGCTAATAGCACTCTTTCAGAACCTGAATTAAAATTCAAAACTTTGGAACCTTAAAATACCTTGGTACTTATTGTTCTTTTGGGAGATGAGGAGTGGATCAAAGACTTCATGAAAACAACAACTGCCCCTTTCCATAACAGCCTTTGAAGCCTCTTCCATGCAAGAGAACCAGTTTTAAAGTTGTGGTTCTCCCCTCACATGCTAGTTTTTCCTAATAGGAATAGAAGATATTCAGACTGAAAATGTTTGTGGGTAACCGGCTTGTCAATTTCTGAAGTAACATTTTTGTTCAACAGCAAGTAAAACAAATTTGCCTAACTAAATTATTCATAGGAATTACAAATCTTGTCACTTAGAGTGGATGTGAGGATATTCAGGTCATTTAGGAGGCTGTGGTTAAAAATAAAATGACCTAAATATATAGTTCTACTTTTTGGTTTTTAAAAGGAAGTTTAAGCTTTTACTTTTTGTTTGACATTGGTCCTAATTCTGTTTCTGTGGGTAATGTATATAGCTACTCTTTCAGTGTTCTAAATAAAGAGAAATTCTTTCTTCTCTTCTTGGTTAATTCCCTTAATATATAGAGCTTTATTTTTTAGCCAGGCTATATAAATTCTGTATCCTTTCTGATACATGGGGGTATATACGTGAGTGACAGAGAAACTAGAGAAGGTAGTAAGCAAATGACTCTCCTCCAAGAAAAATTGAAGACAATTCAGTAATTGTTCTGATTACTCCTTTTATACTTTAAAGAAGGAGCATTTGAAATATGAACTTGTCCCAATCTGCTTTTGGGCAGTAACTGGAGCATAAAATGTTGAAAATCAATTATGTATTTAGGGAGGATGAAACAGGCTGACATATTGAAGGCATATTGTATTATGTTTGGTGGACTAATCAGGGCAGTTACATCATATTTCTGCAGTAAAATTGTGTCTCAAGAGGGTGAGACACAGTATAGTACATCCTTGTGTACCCAAACTTCACAGAACATGAGAGTGTTTATAATAAACTTGCCATTTGTCTTGGGGAAAAATCCTTTCTTAAAAATTGGCTGTTTTTCTATGTTGTTGGGTGATAAGCAAAGAATTTGATATTTTTTTTATACATACATGTCTCTGATTTATGGCAGTGTAGTAAGTTTGCAATGCATTTTATGTTCTCTGTGCTGGTTAGGTGGTAAGATCTTTGCAGGACAGGATAGAGAGTTTTAGATTTCTTCTGCAACCCCACTATGCCTGACAGTGCTGACTGGCTGTATAGCTGTGTGTGGACTTGCGTGGATGTTGTGTTGTGTCCACTTGATAGGAGAGGCCCCCGAGGAGTGAGTGGTGGTGTCCAAGTTCACATAATTGGTAAGCTGCTCTATTAGTTTGCAAGGGCTTCTGTAACCAAATACCACAAACTGGGTGGCTTCAACAACAGAAATGTATTGTCTCAGAGTTGTCGAGGCTGGAAGTCCAAGATCAAGCTCTCAGCAGGGTTGGTTCCTTCTGAGTCTCTGTTCCAGGCCTCTCTCCTTGGCTTGCTTATAAATGGCTTTCTTCCTATGTCATTTCTCATCACCTTCTCTCTACCCCTGTCTCCGTGTAGAAATGTCCACTTTTTATAAAGATACCAGTCACATTGGGTTGGGTCCACCCTAATGACCTCATTTTAATTTGATAACCTCTCTCTTAATAGAGTACTGGGTGTTGAGACTTCAACATGAATTTTAGGGGGACATAATTCAACCTGTTAACAGCAGAGATCTGGGGTCACAGTCTCTTTCTTTTAATTCAGTAACTTCCACTGCGCTGTTTTATTAATTATTTAATGTTTAGTATATACACAGCTTAGATCAGGGAAGGCCATATTTTTAATTTTCTTGGGGTGGGGGGGGCTGCTGGCCGGTATGGGGATCCGAACCCTTGACCGTGGTGTTGTCAGCACCATACTCTCCCAGTTGAGCTAATCGGCCAGCCCCAGGAAAGGCCAAATTTTCTGCTCAAATCTACTCCACCCCTTACATACTGGTTTATAGATTGAAGCCATTGCTTAGATGGTGACAGTTTGTTTGAGGCTGTTTTTCAGTGAATTTAAAAAATATTATCTTCTCCTTGTTTGATTCCTGAAGTATACTTGTCATTTGATGTACACATTGGTTTTAAAGAAGCATAAACTGTGCACTTTAGCTATGATCTTTTCTCTTTTAGTCTTTTTGGAACAGTTTTTTGTGCCCTAATGGGAAAATGATCAGTGTTTGAGGGTTTATTATATAGGACATACAGCTACCTGGGGAGTTGGTATCTTAACTATCAGGCAGCAGTGGAAATCAAGGTGCCAGGTAGTTCTCCCTTCCCAAGTGTGGGTTGGTACTCAGAATGTAATATTTAGAAGAAAAAAGACACTCTGTCCTATCACTTTGAATTTTCAGTAATATTTAAAGGAATATTTTATGCCAAACAATATTTGCCATAAACGCATCCTTTTATTTAAGAAATTCCCAAGGGTAGTAAAGCTTCTCCTTAGAGCTAGGTGCAGTGTGTCTGATTCAAGATTGTAAACTCATAGCAGATAGCCCTGTAAATATTAGGAAATAAATATTTGTAGTGGTTCCAAGTTGGAAGACTGTGAATACAGAGTGAGGTACACCTGTTTTGTGTGTGTTTCTCAGATTAATTGCAGTTTTCTTTTTTTTAATTTAATTTAATTTTATCAATATACAATAGGATTGATTTTTGTATCCCTTTGCCAAATCCTCCCTCCCCCCTAATTGCAGTTTTCAAAATGATTTTAAATTTGCTTCTATTTTACATACTTTTTTTTTTTCCCCCTTTTTTTTTGTCTTTTTTCGTGACCGGCAACGGATCGCAACCCTCAGTGTCGTGCCCGTACCGGACCGGGACCGGCAACGGGATCGCAACCCTTGGCGTTGCTCCCGCCCCTTGCTCAGCCAGTGAGTGGCCGGTCTGTATGTGGGATCCGAACCCTCGGCGGGAGCGCTGCCGCGCTTCCCAAGCGGCGCACTGCGCCACCGGGCCAGCCCCTACATACTTATTTTTTAAATGAAAGACGGATGCCTTAGAAAGCAGTAGCATATAGAAATGTAAAAATAAGACCCAGATTGGGATGGTTTGGGACATTCTCCTATGCGTGTTGATTTATTGCCTGGCAGGACTCTCTTATGTTTGCGTTTTGAATACTGTTATAGAACAGGTGTGGTTCAAAACCTCTTGTCAGTGTTGTTGCACAGCGTCCCATGGTTCAAAGCCAGCTAATTACATAGTGCTTGGCAGGAAGCCTCCCATTTTGTATATTTGCTGAGAGAAAAGAGAGAATGAGGAGTCTGTGTGGAGCATTTTATAATGAAGGAAGAACAGCCCAACTGCTGTAGACAGGTATTAAAAGTCTGTCCCCCTGGTCTCATACTGTATTTGCTGCAGATGAATTCCCGCAAGGCCTCCAGATTGAAAAGAAAGCCCGCTGTTGTGCTGCACAGCTGTTAACATAGTTAATGCTGCTGTTCCCAAACTATTATGGGATGTGCAGTATGTGGGTTTTGAGAACGTGAACTTATAGGGCATTGGGGGTCTTTTGGATCATTAACAACTTAATTCTAGCAAATAGGAGCAGACCAAATTATGTAGGCTATAGTAATTCTTCTTTAAAAAACTATAGTAAAATATGTAGAACATAAAACTTACATTTTAATCCTTTTTACGTGTACAGTTCAGTGGCATTAAATACATTCACACTGTTGTGCAGCCATCACCACTATCCATCTCCAGATCTTTTTCATCAAATTCTGTACCCATTATAGCTCCCCATTCCCTCTTCCCTTAGCCCCTTTAACATCTAGTCTACTTTCTGTCGCTATGAATTTGCCTATTCTAGGTACCTCATACAGTGGAATCTTGTATTTGTCCCTTTGTGCCTGGCAGCTCAGTAATTCTTAAGTTGTACCTGTACAGCTTTCACTATGTGCCATTTCTTTCTTTCTTTCTTTCTTTTTTTTGAGTCTAGCTGGTACAGGGATCCAAAGCCTTGATACTGCACTCTAACCAACTGAGCTAACTGGGCAGCTCCCGTTTTCTTTTTGATCATAAAATAATTTGGTAAATAACTTTAGAATATTAAAGCTCTAGGACAGAACCTCGAAACTCTGTTCCTTCAGGGACCAGGGGTCGTAACATCTCATATTTATAGAGCAGTTACTATGTATCAAGCACAGCTCTAAGCACTTTGCAGGTAGTAACATTTACCCTCACACCGGCCCTGTGAGATGGATACTATTAATAATACCCCAGTTTTGCAGATGGGAAACTGAGACCCAGAGAGATGAATTACTTGCTTAAGCTAGTATCATGGCTGGTGTGTGGCAGAGCAGGAATTCCAGTCCAGTTGCCTCTGCGTCACAGCCTCAGCTCCTAAGAACCCCTTGGTTATAGCATAGGTGCAGTGGGCGGGACAAGGGGAAACCATTGCTGGGCCGGCCCAGGAGCAAGCTGGAAGTAAATGGCAACTGGTCCTCAGCCCCGGTGCTGGGGTTCATGAAGGCAGTGGTGGAAATGGAGGTCCTGCTCAGATAGTGTTGGTTGTTGCTGAGTGGGAATACAGGCAAAGTATTGCTGGCACTTCCAGATTTTCAGAAGAAGCTAGAAATCGTTGTTTACATGTAACCTCCAATTTCTAAGTGTTGGCAATCTAATTCAGTTACAAACAAAAACAAAGCATGTGGGCCATCCAGAATATCTGTGGTCCACTGGTTTGAGACCTTGGCTCTGGAGGTTACAAGACAATCTTTTTCTTACCAGATCCCTCAACAGTTTGTACCCCTGAGACAAACTGTGATGTTTGTGATGTTTGCTTCCCCAGCTGCAAATTTCATATAGCAATTTTCAGTAAGTGTGTGCTGAGCAAATGA
>NW_007752614.1:0-1387 GCF_000696425.1 Galeopterus variegatus
ACAGACACACAGACAGACACACACACAGAATGACAGACACACAGAGAGACACACGTGCACACATAGAAACAGACAGAAAGACAAACACACAGACAGACACTCAGACAGACTCAATGTCATACAGACATACAGACAGAAAGTAACACAGTCAGAGAGACACACAGACAGACACACACACAGAATGACAGACACACAGAGAGACACACGTGCACACATAGAAACAGACAGAAAGACAAACACACAGACAGACACTCAGACAGACTCAATGTCATACAGACACACAGACAGAAAGTATCACAGACAGACAAACACATAGACACACAGACAGAAAGACACAAATAGAAAGACACCAAGACAGAAAGACACAAAGACAGAAAACAAATTGTCATTTAGACACACGGTCAGACAGACACACAATCAGACACACAAACAGACAGACGCACGGACAGACTCAAGGACAGATAGACACACAGACAGACACACTGACAAACAGATACACAGACAGAAAGACACAACCACAGACAAACACACAGAGAGAAAGACACACAGACAGACAGACACACACAGAGACTGAAACATGGACAGAAAGATACACATACAGACAAACCCATAAACAGACACAAAGACAGACAGACACAGCCACAGACAGACACACAGACAGAAAGACACACAGACAGACACACAGACAGACAAACACACAGACAGACGCACGGACAGAAAGTCACACTGACACACACACCAACAAACAGACACACACACAGAAAGACACACAGAGTGACAGACACACAGAGAGACACACTCGCACACATACAAACAGACAGACAGACACACAGACTCAATGTCATACAAGCACCCAGACAGAAAGTAACACAGATAGATAAACACACGGTCACAAGGACACAAACAGAAAGACACAAAGACAGAAAGACCCACAGACAGAAAAAACATTTTCATATACACACCGTCAGACACACAAACAGACATTCGCACGGACAGAAAGACAGACAGACAGACACACAGAGTGACAGACACACAGAGAAACACACTCGCAGACTTATACACCCAAAGACACACAGACAGACCGACACACAGAAAGAAAGATACAAAGACAGTAAGACGCACAGACGGACACAGAGACAGACAGTCACACAGGCAGACACACAGGCAGACAGACACACAGAAACAGGCAGACACACAGGAACAGACAGACACACAGACAGATAGATACACTGGCAGACACACCGACAGAAAGACACACAGATCGACAGACACACACAGAGACGGACACATGAAAAGAAAGTCACACATACAGACACAACCACAGACAGACACACAGACAGAAAGACACACAGACAGACACACACAGAGACAGATACACGGACAGAAA
>NW_007752614.1:2308-2959 GCF_000696425.1 Galeopterus variegatus
GACAGACACACAGAGAGACACACTCGCACACATACAAACAGACAGACAGACACACAGACAGACAGACTCAAAGATAGAAAGACACAGAGACTGACAGACAAACACACAGACAGAAAGACACAATCTGAAAGACACAAAGAGAGAAAGACACCCCAACAGAAAACACATTGTCATATAGACACACGGTCAGACATACACACAAACAGACAGATGCACAGATAGAGAGAGACACAGACAGACGGACAGACAGAAAGTCACACTGACAGAAAGACACAGAGAGTGACAGACACACACACAGACAGAGACACACAGCGAGAGACACACAGGAAGACACACATACACAGAAACAAAGACTAAAAAACAGACAGACAGACACACAGACAGACAGACTCAAAGATAGAAAGACACACACACAGACACTCAGACACACAGACAGACAGACTCAAAGATAGAAAGACACACACACAGACACTCAGACACACAGACAGAAAGACACAAACAGAAAGACACAAAGACAGAAAGACACCCCGAGAGAAACCACATTTTCATATAGACACATGGTCAGTCAGACACACAGACAGACACACAAACAGAAAGACACAAACAGAAAGACACAAAGACAGAAAGACACCCCGAGAGAAACCACATTTT
>NW_007752614.1:4990-6768 GCF_000696425.1 Galeopterus variegatus
CACAGAGAGACATAGGTGCACACATAGAAACAGACCGAAAGACAAACAGACCGACACTCAGACAGACTCAATGTCATACAGAAACACAGACAGAAAGTCACACAGACAGAAATACACCCAGACAAAAAAACATTGTCATATACACACCATCAGACAGTCACACAGACAGACACACAAACAGACAGACGCACAGACAGACGCACGGACAGAAAGACAGACAGACACACAGACACACAGAGTGACAGACACACAGAGAAACACACTCGCAGACTTACACACCCAAAGACACACAGACAGACCGACACACAGACAGAAAGATACAAAGACAGTAAGAGGCACAGACAGACACAGAGACAGACAGTCACTCAGGCAGACACACAGGCAAACAGACAGACATACAGAAACAGACAGACACACAGGAACAGACAGACACACAGACAGATAGAGACACAGACAGACACACAGACAGAAAGACACACAAATCGACAGACACACACAGAGACGGACGCATGAAAAGAAAGTCACACATACAGACACAGCCACAGACAGACACACAGACAGACACACACAGAGACAGATATGCAGACAGAAAGACACACTGACACACACGCCAACAGACAGACACACAGACAGACAAACACACAGAGTGACAGAAACACAGAGAGACACACTCGCAGACATAGGAACAGACAGAAAGACAGACAGATATAAAGGCAGACTTAATGTCATACAGACACACAGACAGAAAGAAACACAGATAGACAAACACTCAGACACACAGACAGACACAGAGAGAGACAAAAAGACACACAGACAGAAAGAGACATAGACAGAAAACACATTGTCATAGAGACACAAGGTAAGACAGACACACAGACAAACAGACGCACGGACAGACGCATGGACAGAAAGACACACATATAGACGCACTGAAAAACACACACACAGACGGACAGCCACAGACGCACACACAGACAGAAAGACACACAGACTCAATGTCATACAGACATACAGACAGAAAGTAACACAGTCAGACAGACACACAGACAGACTCAGTGTCATACAGACACACAGACAGAAAGAAACACAGATAGACAAACACACAGACACACAGACAGACACAGAGAGAGACAAAAAGACACACAGACAGAAAGAGACATAGACAGAAAACACATTGTCATAGAGACACAAGGTAAGACAGACACACAGACAGACAGACGCACAGACAGACGCATGGACAGAAAGACACACATATAGACGCACTGAAAAACACACACACAGACGGACAGCCACAGACGCACACACAGACAGAAAGACACACAGACTCAATGTCATACAGACATACAGACAGAAAGTAACACAGTCAGACAGACACACAGACAGACTCAGTGTCATACAGACACACAGACAGAAAGAAACACAGATAGACAAACACACAGACACACAGACAGACACAGAGAGAGACAAAGAGACACACAGACAGAAAGCACGAACAGAAAGACACAAAGACAGAAAGACTCAAAGACAGAAAACACATTGTCATTTAGACACACGGTCAGACAGACACACAGTCAGACACACAAACAGACAGACGCACGGACAGACTCACGGACAGATAGACACACAGACAGACACCCTGACAAACAGACACACAGACAGAAAGACACAGCCACAGACAAACACACAGACAGAAAGACACACAGACAGACAGACACACAGAGTGACAGACACACAGAGAAACACACTCGCAGACATACACACCCAAAGACAAGACAGAC
>NW_007752614.1:8350-8777 GCF_000696425.1 Galeopterus variegatus
GACAGACTCACACACACAGACACACGGACACACAGACACACGGACAGACAGACAGAAAGACACACTGAGCGAAAGACACAGAGACTGACAGACTCACACACACAGACACACGGACACACAGACACACGGACACACAGACAGAAAGACACCCAGACAGGAAACACATTGTCATAAACACACCGTCAGACAGACACACAGACAGACACACAGACAGAAAGACACACAGATAGACAGACGCACAGAGAGACGGACGGACAGAAAGACACATTAAAACACAGACGCACAGACAGACAGACACAGATACAGACAAACACACAGACAGACACACACAGAGACAGACAGACAGAATGACAGACAGAAAGACACAAAGACAGGAAACACATTGTCATAAACACACCGTCAGACAGACACACAGACAGACACACAG
>NW_007752615.1:0-973 GCF_000696425.1 Galeopterus variegatus
ACCCACAGAAGGGAAATTAAGAGTGAATACGAGGTAGCAGGGAGAGGCAGGCATTGATTCTTGAGTGACTGCTACAGGGCGCAATGTAGGAATTCCTCCGTGTTTTTATGTGTATGATGACACATGTCCTGTGTTTGGAATTTTACCCTATTATTAACAGCCCTCTTCTTTCATGAAAATAATCAAGAGTCTGTAAGCCACAAGACTGGAATTTTCTATGATTTCATGTAGCAATTTCCTAATGTTTGTGCTTCGAAAATCAAAGCCTCCTCTTTGGCTCAGATTCTGAGTCATGAACTCTCAGGCAGACAGACAGACAGAAGGATACTCCTTCTTCTCATACAGCTGTCACACTTAAAGTACAGTGAGGAAGGAACACAGCTTCTAAGCCCTTCTGTCAAAATTCCTCCATTCTATAGTACTGTTCTCTAGCACAATTAGGTCGACTTTCTTCCAGCCCCTTCCTCTCAGGACCTCTACTATCAATTTATTAAATTTGTCCTCAGTATTCAACACTATTCCTATATTTAGTCAATCATGGCTTTTGTAATTGTTCCTTTAGGCTTTCATTTATTTTTTTCTTCTATTTTTCTATGTGATATTTCTCCCTCCGCCATCTCTCTCTCTCTCATTATTATTTTATTTTTAAACAGGGTTATACTATACTACATAAAATAGTTTAGAATGTTCATTCCATGGCATTTAAAAGATAATTTGTCCTTAGGATATTTAATTGTATGGAATTATCATAACTTATCACAGAATTTTCCTAGGAGTAAAATCATTGGGTTCGTGGGCTTTTCATATATAGTACAAAATTTCTCACTGAGTTTTACTTTTACACACCATGTTAGAGCTTGCCTATTTCCCCACACTCTTACCAACACATTTAAAAAATGTTATCAGTATGCTTTTCAATTAATGTAAGTTCACTTGCATATAATTGAAATGCCCAAATTTATTGATTAAAAAA
>NW_007752615.1:4449-8775 GCF_000696425.1 Galeopterus variegatus
TAAAAAAAAAAATTCTGCGGTAAGGTTTGTTAGAATTTTAAGTCTTTCTTTCACCTTTCATCAAAAGAACTTCAGGAAAAGATTGAGCGTGAGGGTGAGGGTTTTTTTTCTTGTAGCTGAAGCAAAGGCATTAGTGTGGGGTTTGAAGCTGAAAGCTTCAAAGAGGCTGCTTTTGCCTAATGAGCAATTGCTTTTACTTCAACCTTTCCGTAGCTCCAGCATCGTTGTTGGAAAACAAAACTGGGCTTGGCTCAAAGACTATGAAGGGAATGGAAACTAGACATTTCTCACGCTGTTTTCCTCTCTTCTCCTCAGTCTCATGTTCAACTTCTCTTCTCACAACCACAATATGTTCTCAATTGCCACCTTTTCTAAGAAGCCCTCACCTCACTAGTCAGGAGCACAAAGAGG
Organism: Galeopterus variegatus; assembly: GCF_000696425.1. Lineage (NCBI taxonomy): Eukaryota > Metazoa > Chordata > Mammalia > Dermoptera > Cynocephalidae > Galeopterus > Galeopterus variegatus. The sequence goes on from NW_007752615.1 coordinate 4,861, forward strand.
AATCAGGAACTGCTCTCTGTAAGCACTCTTCTAGGGACTTTTTTAACATAGGCTTTTCCTGTGTCCTCTTGCTCTAAACCCTGCAGTGCCTCTTGCAGCACCTGACTCATCACCCTGATGACCGAAGCCCTCTCCAGTGAGACCTCCCCCTGTCTTTTTAGCACCTTGTTCCTCTGATATCCTATCCCCACTCTCTGCTCTCGAACACCAAGCAGAATCCCCTAAAACCTAAGTGGATAGAAATGCCTCCTCCACTCATGTAAATTACATGCCCCTTAAGGCATCTTTATTTTTTTTCCTAAATTAATTACATTAAATTGGTTTTGTAGATTTATGTTATGAGTCATCAGCCACCACTTAATTGTAATATATAATCTTCCCTTGGGATGCTCCGGTCCAGTTTCTCTGTGGTGATTAACAATGCATTTATCACTGTAGACAATGACAGGTGGTAAACATCATTCCATCTCCAGTGTACTGCAGGTTCCTTGAAGGCACATCACTAGTTTATTTATGTCTGAATGACATGACCCCCACTCCCTACCCCCACTGGGGCCTTGCATATGGCTAAAGGAATATTTGTTCATTAGAAATGACTGGTAGAAAATGGAGTTTTTCTTTGTGCTTACTCAGGGCCACATCATAGACTTCTGCACACAGAGGTCATTCTTATTAAGACCCAGATTTTCTGCGATTTTTTTCACTTTCAAAAATTATTATTGCCATATGATATGTCAACTTTTGGTTTAAAAATATTATGACATTAATGTATTGCATTTCTCTTCATGTGAATCATAATGCTTAGCATGAATGTTATGGGTCACATGTGTCACCCATAAGTTCATATTTTGGAAACTTGACCCCCATTGTAACTTTGTTAAGAGTGTAAGAAATCCTATCATGGAAATTGAAAGGTGGGGTCTTTAAAAGGTGATTAGATTGTGTGGACTTTGCTTTGTGAATGGACTGATACATTCATAGAGCAATGGGTGTGATTCTGATGGCTTTATAAGGACAGCAAGTGAGGAAGTTAACTCTGTTGCTCAGCCCATTCTCACCAAGTGACACCCTATGTCACTGTAGAAGAAGGCCTTACCAGATGGGCCTCCTAGACTGTGGACTTTCCAGCCTCCAAACTATAAGAAATAAATTACATTTTTTATAAGTTATCCAGTTTCAGGTATTCTATTATAAGCAACAGAAATGAACTAGTACAATGAGAGTATCATTTCTGCTCTGAACTCATAACAATTTTTAAAAAAAATTGTATTTGATTTGTGGTTGCTCCAACTTACACACACACACACACACACACACACACACACACACACATACAATTTTGTTGTCAGAGGTGTCATCAGTGAAAAGAACTTTGAAGTAGACCCAAACTTTTCCTAGAACATCTCAAAGCTTCTTTGCTATTACTTCTCATCACCATCTCTGTAGTTCTTCCTTAGTGCATGTGTGTATGTAATTTAAGGTACTCAAGGTACTTAGGGGAGATACATCTTCAACCCCTGGCATAGATTTCTCAGAATCAGGAAGAGAAAGAAGGCCACAATGACTAGAAGTAAAAATAACAGTTTGATTTAAGGTTTTCCAAGTCAAACATTTAAGCATCCTACAGAATCCAAGATGGGATAGAGAGTTTTTTCCCCCTCCCAAATCTCAGAACTATGAACTTAATGAGGGTAAACACTTCCCATAAGTCAGTGTCTTAAAACAAAATATCTCCTGCTAAATATGGAAGTGGATGAATTTCAATATTCATTTTTCCTTCTCACACACAAATCCTCTTTCCTTCATCCTTCCTGTCACCTACCTTCTGCTGTCCCTACGATTCCTAACTTCAGCACTTTCTCTATGAAACTGCAGCACTGAAGCAGCACACTTTTTAAAGCAGAATCTGGGGTTTTTCGCAGAGGAAGAGATCCAGCTAACTCTGCAGAGAGAATCTAATTAGGTAGATGGGATTTGAGAAGCTGGAGTTTTTCTAGGACACCTGGCTCACCCTTCTGTGTAATGTAAGTTGTCACTGGCCTTTTGCTGGCAGCTGAGGCATCAGGACGTGGGTGTCACTTCTCATCTGAATTAAATGCTGCCTCCAGCATGACATCTCAGGCACACAGGAGCTGCTGGATGCTCAGGCATTGGAATTTTTACCTGATGTAACTTTCAACTTGGAGACACTATAATTTTGCACAGGGAGAGGCTGACAGCTAAGGATAAGAAAGAACTTCCAAAAAATCAGACCTGCTAACACCAGATAGACTGTTTTGTTGAGAAGCAGGGCCTCCACTACTGGCCAAATTCAGACAGAGAGGTGGTTTGCTGGGGAAATGGAAGGAGGGTCCACTTCAAAGCAATAGGACTTGCTAGATTTACTCACAACTTTAAGCCTTGGTCTTACCTATAATAAGGTGAATACTACATTCATTCATTTATATAGTCAATAAATGTTTATTGGAAGTCTACTGAATCTGTGGGATGGGAATACAATGCTGAACAAAACGTCAAAGTCCCTGTTCTCATGAAGCTTGCATATTAATGAGGAAAGACAGGAAATGAGCAAATTAATAGCTGGCTGTCATGTGGTGATAGTGCTATAAGGGGATAGAGAATGATGGTAGAAATGCTGCCAAACCTGCGGAATTAAATACAATTTAGTAAGTTTTAATGAAAATTAAATGAGATAATAAATAACATTTATTAAGCATTTTCTGGGTTCCTGCCACCATGCAAAGCACTATTCCTTAAGTAAACCTCATATCAGTAAGAACTAATGCTCTCATTTTACATACGCTGAAACTGAGGCCTTCAATAATGGCAACTTGTCAGATAAACCTAGCCAGTTGGAAGTGAAATTGGCAATTCAAGTGTGAGCATCTGACTCATAGCAGGCACCCAATTAACAATGTTGTTGATGAAATTTGTAAATATTATTACACTATCAACCTATTATGAAGGTTACATGAAGTTAAAATTTTATACATTTAACAAATATTGCATATGGTACTATGCTCGAGGCTATGATACATGCAGGGAAATACATGACACTACCTGTGCTTTGCTCTAACTTTCCATCTAATTTGGGGAACTCTGTCCCAGGAAAAAGAACTTAAAGCAGCATGTGACTGAGGGATATAATCATTCCAGACAACAGAAATCACTGTTGCCAATGCACTGGGAGGATAAATGAAGCAAGGCACAATGGAAAGACATCTGGGCTTGGACAAAGTCTTGAGGGGGATACGTATGCAAGGGACTGATGGGAAGGAGAAAGAAAGTAAAACAGATGGCATGGCTTATTTGCAAAAATTAATGAAGCTTTAGCAGAAAAACTGGAAACAACCCAAATATCTACCAACAGGACAATGGCTAAACAAATGATAGTATATTCACCCAAAGGGATACTATTTAGTAATAAAAAGGAATAAGCTACTGACACATGCAATGAAATTGATGACTCTCAATGCATTATGTTATGTAAAAGAAGCTAGATACAAAAAAGTGCATACTGTATGATTCATCCGTATGAAGTTCAAAATCAGGCAAAATAAGTCTATAGGGTTAGAAGTCAGAAAAGTGATTTGCTCTTTGGATATAAAGAGAGTTAATTGGAAATGGGCATAAAGAAACATTCTTGGTTGATGGAAATGTTTTACATCTTTATCTAGGTGGTAGTCCCACAGGTTTATGCATTTATATGAGGAGACGTCAAAAAGTTCATGGAAAATGGAATTAAAAGATAAAAATAAAAATAGAAACTTTATTTCTCAGTGTAAGCTTCATCAGGTTCAAGATGCTTTGCAAGTGATAATACCAGCCATTTAGTTTATCCCTAAAGACCTGAGGGTCCTGGAAATTTCACCATGCCATTGAAGCCTTTTGTTCTTTTGTATATTATTAAAAAAA
>NW_007752616.1:0-2534 GCF_000696425.1 Galeopterus variegatus
ATACATTGTTGGTGGGACTGCAAAATGGTGCAGCCTCTATGTAAAATGGTATGGAGGTACCTCAAACAATTGCAGATAGATCTGCCATATGACCCAGCTATCCCACTGCTGGGAATATACCGAGAGCAGTGGAAAGCATCATGTCGAAAGTATACCTGTTCCCAATATTCATCGCAGCACTCTTTACCAGCCCAAATGTCCATCAGCAGATGAGTGGATACGGAAATTGTGGTATATCTACACAATGGAATACTACTCAGATATAAAATCGAATGAAATACTGCCATTTGCAACAACATCGATGGACCTTGAGAGTATTATATTAAGTGAAACAAGTCAGGCACAGAAAGAGAAATACCACATGTTCTCACTTATTGGTGGGAGCTAAAAAAAATAAATTCATACACACACACAAAAAAAAACGGGGGGGGGGAGAAGACTTAACAATACAACTCCTTGAAGTTGATACAACAAGCAAACAGAAACGACATTGTTGGGTGGGAGGGGGGAGAAGGAGGAGGGAGGGGTGTTTCGGTAATGGGCCACAATAATCAACCTCATTGTATATCGACAAAATAAAATTAAGAAAACAAAAATATATATATATGCAATTTATATTTGTCAATTATACTTCATTAAACCTAAAATAAGTCAAGATGAGCATTCACACAGATCATGCAGTAGACCAATACCAAAGAACTTCTCTTGAAGTTTACCTTCAAGCTGCAGATCTATCAAGCCATTTGTTCAGAGGCAGAGTAGCATAGTGTTTAAGAGACCTGAGCATGGGGCCAGTCTTCCTGGATTCAAATGTTAACATTAATATTAATTAATATAATTAATTTATATTAATAATATAAATAATATTATGATTTAAATATTTGTTTTCAGTTACACTTTGGCCAAATTACTTAATTTCCCTCTGCCTTAGATTTTTTACCTGTAAAACAGATATACTAAAAGTGTCTACTTCATATATTTGTTATAGTTAAATCAATGTATACATTTAGAAACTTCACAAAAGTTCCTGACACATTAATTGGTGAAATTATCTGTTGTTTTTGTTTTTGTTTTTGTCATTCTTAAATATTCTCAATGTTCAAGGCCCTATACAGACATTTAGGGTAGTATGGATAAGTCAGTTTTACTTAACCAATTAATGTCAAAATCCATTTAAAGAAAATGCATAAATTTCTTATGAGGGTAGACTGCTTTCAAGCACTTTTGCTACCTTTAAAACATCTCATTAATAAGATAGTTTCTTTATTTTTTTTCATCTATTGATTATAGCTGATGGGGTTCAGGACATGCTTCCCCAAAATATGGCATGTTCACATGTGAGAAAAGAGCAGAAGCAAAAAGGTCACTTTTATGTTCCCCTTGCTCTTCTTCCCTGAAGCAGGTCTTAAGACCCTCATTCGAGAAGCCCCCCCCATCCCCAGAGGAGAAAAACATTCTTGAAGTTCCCCCTAGTTTACCATTAGATCATAATTTTTACCCAATCATCCTTCTCCAAGACTATACACTTCTTCATCTAACCAAGCATAAAAAATACATAGGTTTACCCATTTCTTTGGGTCCTCATTTTATTATGAAGTCTCCTGTGCTGCATAAAACTTACATTAAATAAATTTTTATGCTCTTTTCTTGTTCATCTGTGTTTTTTTATAAAGGCCTCCACCACAAACCTAGAGCACATAAGAAAAAGACATTTATTTTCCCATATACAGTAAATTACTGTCACCTAATTCGAAGTAATGACTGATACATATGCCATAAAACATAGTTTCTTAAAGTATTTCGTTATTCAAGCTTTTCATGAAATCAAACTTTGCACTTGTCTAAACTTACTTAAATTAGCCTTACTTGACTTTTCTATAATTCAGTGGACTCTTCACTGCAGAAACAAACCCTAATTATTGAAGCTATATTGTGATTAAACATAAAAAAACACCCAAGAGATGAGGATTTGCCAATGTGTTATATCCATTCAGGTTAAAAAATTGTCTGTTCCAGCTCAGCAATTGTGCTTCTTCTGGAAGCACAATTGTGTTGCAAATTTTCTCCCATCTTATGAAAAATGTGTATACTAGCCACCTCTAGTATGAATACAAAATTAGAGATGAACTTTGAAGAAAAAAAATTCCTCACTTGTACTTCTAGAGAAAAATCAGATTTTAAAAATGATTTAAGTCTGAAAGGTAAACATTGATAAGGGCCTAGTATCTATCAAAGCAAGTACTGTTAGTTGGAAGCAGTGATAGCATCCACTTACAGAGATGCCTTCCAACAGAGCACAAATAACCCACCCCTCAAACACACAGACACACACACACACGCACACACATGCACACACGCGCACACACACGCACACACATGCACACACATGCACACACGCACACACACACACAATTTTGCCAAATTCATGTAACATTTTTGTAATAATTCTCATCTGTTTGCTTTAGAATTTTTGTTAGCAAATAATGGAAAGAGTAGACTTGATTTAGCATTAGATCTGTTTCCAAGTGTTGACT
>NW_007752616.1:4854-7529 GCF_000696425.1 Galeopterus variegatus
GCTCCCGCTCACTGGCTGAGCGAGGCGTGGGAGCAACACCGAGGTTTGCAATCCCGTTGCCGGTCCCTGGTCCGGTACGGGGGCAACACCGAGGGTTGCAATCCGTTGCCGGACACGGAAAATTAAGACAAAAGACAAAAAAAAGAAAAAAAATAAGTGCTAGGGGAGAGAGGTTGGGGAGCTGAAGGAAAAGAGAAGAGAATTCCAGACAAGCAACAACATAAGCAAAGGCTTGAGGGATAGTCTTCACGGCCTGTACGGAGAACAACAGGCAGTCTGTAGTTGCCAGAGTAATGTGGGAGGTGGGGAATGACAGAAGTGGTCAAGTCCCGATTTTGCAAGGCTTATGGACCACACCAAGGGGCTTGGATTTTGTAGTGTAGGTAAGAGGGCATCAAGGAAGAGATTAAAGTAGAGGGTTTACATGTCAGACATCCCTGATAGACCTATTCTGGCAAACAAATGGAGGGTGGATTTGAGGTGGACAAGACTCACGGCAGGAGGACAAGTTTGGGGGCTGTTTCAGTAGTCAAGGCAAAGTTGATAACAAAACAATAGTAGATCAGATGGGAAGTAGGAAAAATATTTGAGAAATGCTTGAAAATCACCAAGACTTTGAGACTGATTAGGTGAGAAGATGAGAGAGAGGAAGATATTAATGTTCACTAGATTTCTAGTTCACGACTATAAAAGGGTACTTCAACAAGTTCATGGAAAGATTTGTATTACCTTTTATTTCCATTTTTCCATGAACTTGTTGAAGTACCCTTATAAATCAATCCCCCCTTATCCTCACTTTCGCCTTCCTTGGTTTGAGTTACCTGCAGTCTATTGTAGTATGAAAATATTAAATGGAAAATTCCAGAAACAAACTCATAAGTTTAAAATTGCCCATCATGAGTAGCGAGATGAAATGTCACATCCCGCTCCATCCCACCTGGGCCGTGAATCACCCCTTAGCCCAGCATACCCACACTGTCTATGCTACCTACCCATTAGTCACTTAGTCTTCGTCAGATTGACTGTCGCTGTACTGTGGTGCTTATGTTCAAGTAACACTTATTTTACTTAATAATGGTCCTAAAGCACAAGAGTGATGCTGGCAATTCAGATATGCCAAAGAAAAGCCATAAAGTGCATCCTTAAAGTGAAAAGGTGAAAGTTTACAACTTACAAGGAAAGAAAAAAAATCATATGCTGAAGTTAAGATCTACTGTATGAACAAATCTATTATCCATGAAATTGTGAACAATATGTTGTTATAACTGTATTTTATTTTTACTTTTTGTCGTTAATCTCTTATTGTGCCTAATTTATAAATTAAACTTTATCGTAGGTAGGTATGTATAGGAAAAAACAGTGTGTATAGTGTTTGATACTATCCTCAGTTTCAGGCATCCATTGGGGGGGTCCTGGAATGTATCTCCAACAGGTAAGGGGAAACTACTGTACTTTCATGCATCCTTTTATGCATATACTTACAGGGACTCATTTTATATAAATGGGAACATAATTATCATATAAGTAATTTTTCCTTTCTATCTCTCGACATAAACAATGTTTAAACTATACGTTTTTATAATCATGTAAAAATATATACGGTTATTCTGTCATTGTTTTGAAAAAGTGGAATCATTATACACAGATATGATTTATATATATATAAAGGTATATATCTACCTTTAAAATTTCTCACTTAACAACAGTTTAGACATCCCTAACGGCTGTATAATATTCCCTATCAGAGATGTAGCACATTTGGTCATTCATCTACTGATAAGCTTTGTGTTCAGTTTTTGTTTTTTTCCCTACAAAGTTATCATAACCATCCTTATGTATGGATATAGATAGGTCTTTATGCAAAAGACTACACCAATTCATATTTTCGCTAGCAATGTATGAGATCCATTTTCTTAGTGTCTAGATTGAAAACAAATACTTCACTTTAAGAAGAGGAAGAAATTAAAAGGAAGATAAGAGAGAAAAGTACATAAGGAGGAATGTACATAAGAGACCCCACGCTGGGGGGGGGGGCAACATGCATAGGGAAAAGCAAATGAACTGAGAAATCACAAAGAGCTAGATTCAAATTCTTTTATTGTGATTTTAACCTTTTTAAGATTGACTGATTGATTGATTGATTCTAAGCTTCAGATTTCCTCTTCTCAAAACCAGACTATAACTACCTCACAGGGTTGTTAACAATAGCAAATAAAATAATGTTGTGTCTGACATGGTAAGTGCCAAATAAATGTCAGTTCCCTTTCTCTTGCCCCACAGAGATACAACTATAGAAAAACGTACACCTCTGTTAGATACAGCTCTTGTGCTTTTCATTCTTCTAATCTTTGGCAATAAATGAAGATGTCCTCTAATGATCTCAGTTTGCTAGGTTCCAGGCTAGGTGCTGGTGACACAAGAAGCAAAACTAGGCACTGCCTTTAAGGCCTCTATAGTTCAGCATTCCTGGAAGGTTCCTTATTGCTACTCCAGAAGATTAATTCCTAGTTAGATAAGCATCAAGAGTATAACTGATTAGCGTGTTAAGAAAGTTTAATAGATAGGCCTGGCTGGTTAGCTCACTTGGTAGAGCATGGAGCTGAAAACATCAAGGTCAAGAGTTTGGATCCCCACCCACCAGCCACAAAAAAAAAAAAAAAAAAAAAAAAAGAAAA
>NW_007752616.1:7920-8775 GCF_000696425.1 Galeopterus variegatus
TTGCTACTCCAGAAGATTAATTCCTAGTTAGATAAGCATCAAGAGTATAACTGATTAGCGTGTTAAGAAAGTTTAATAGATAGGCCTGACTGGTTAGCTCACTTGGTAGAGCATGGAGCTGAAAACATCAAGGTCAAGAGTTTGGATCCCCACCCACCAGCCACAAAAAAAAAAAAAAAGAAAAGAAAAGAAAATTTAATAGAGTTCTAAGGACTGTACACCCGAGCTAGTTCTACTAATAGGAAAGGGATATATTAAAAACAAAAACAAAAAGAACAAACGCAAAAACCCAACTTTTCATTGCAACTATTCATTAATAACGAAATTAAAGAAATTAATATATGTAGATAATCCCAATCCAGGAGATAAGAGTTTAATTCCTCCCCCCCTTGAGTGTGGATTTAGTGACTGGCTCCCACAGAACACAGCATGTAAAGGGAAAAAACAGTAACTTTACAGTGAAGAGATCTGGCAGACACTACCTTAACCAAGTGACCCAGGTTATGAAAAACAGGGAAGGACTGAGAAATTGTTACAGACAAGAGAAGCCTAAGTAGACATGATGACTTGATATAATATGATATCCTAAATTGGATCCTGCAATAGAAAAAGAATGTTAATGGAAGACTGGTGAAATCCAAATAAGGTTTGGAGTTCACTTAATAGTACTGGCCAATGTAAATTTCTTAGTATTGACATACATACGATGTACAAATGTACAATAGTTGTATCAGATTTTAACATCAGTGGAAACTGGGTGAAGGATTTACAGGAATTCTGTACTATCTCTGCAACTCTTATGTAAATCTAAACTTACTCCAAAATAAAAATTAAAAAAAAAAAAAAAAAGAAAAG
>NW_007752617.1:0-267 GCF_000696425.1 Galeopterus variegatus
GAGTCTCTTACTGACACAGGACCCCAGGGGGCCACAGGGAGTGAAGGTGAGACAAAGAGCACGTAGGTGCCCACTTCCTGCTGTGCTCACCCACACCGGAGTTCTAAAGCCCAGGCCAGGGCAGGCTCTATCCTGGCAAATGGGCATGGTGGGCTCCAGGCAAACTGCACTGCCAGGCAAAGGCCCCTCCCAGGCTCCTGACTCTGGTGCCCAGGACTGAAAGTCCTGCGGGCCGTTCTTTCATATTCTGTCTCTCTCTCTGCCCCA
>NW_007752617.1:5938-6166 GCF_000696425.1 Galeopterus variegatus
AAAAAAAGACACATTCTGTATACAAAGACACACCTTAAATATAAGGACATATACACACTGAAACCAAGGGATGAAAAAAGTTATGTTATGCAAAATCTAGTCAATAGAAAGCTGGCATGGCTACTTCAATAGCAGTCAAGTTACACTTTAAGGGAAAAGTTATTAGATATTACTAGAGATAAAGACATATTTCAAAGACAGAAATTTCAACATGATCAAAGAGTAAAT
>NW_007752617.1:8204-8774 GCF_000696425.1 Galeopterus variegatus
ATGGGGGCGACACTGAGGGTTGCGATCCGTTGCCGGACACGGAAAAAGACAAAAAAATATAAATAAAAAAAAATAATCTGACAAGTATATTACAGGACAGGAAAATCACATGAACACAGATGAAAAAAATCTTAAACAGAATATTAGCAATTCACGTATACTATGCAAAAAACAGTCAAACGAAAGATTATAGTAGCTATTGCAATAGCACACAAGGGATTATGAAGAGAATAATGTATTATGACAAAGTTGGATTTATTCTGAGAATCCAAGGTTGATTAACCTTTGAAAATCAATCACTGAAATTCACCATATTAACATAAGAAGGAAGAAATGTATATGATCATTTCAATAGAGGTTTCTTAGTCCATTTTGTGTTGCTATAACAGAATACTGTAGACTGAATAATTTATAAAGAAAAGAAATGTATTTCTCACAGTTCTGGAGGCTGAGAAATCCAATATCAAGATGCTGGCATCTGGTAAGGGCCTTCGTGCTGCATCATCCCATGGCAGAAGGCAGAAGTGCAAGAAAGTGTGAAAGAACAAAAGAAAGGGGCCAAACTAATTC
>NW_007752618.1:0-555 GCF_000696425.1 Galeopterus variegatus
CTTCTTCCTTGTCTATTAGTACATAATTATTTCACACTAGAAACAAATGCAACTGCAATGCCTCAAAGTAAAATATTGAGCACTCTCCAGATTCTAAAATCACAATACTAAAAAGAAAAGCAAGATTATAATAGCAAACACTGGGAGTCTACTATATGATAAGAGTAATTCTAAGTATTCTAAAAATCAATATATTATTGCTCATAAAAATCAAATAGGAAGAAACCATCGCTATCTATTCCATTTAACAGTGAGAAACTAGGAACAGAGAAATTTTTGGAAGGACAACAAGTGTTGAAGTAAGAATTCAACCAAGGCAATCCACTATTGTACCTTCAAATATTAACTCACTGATATAAGGTCAATACCAATTTCTGGTCAATACCAACTCCTGATCAGCTTTGCCCAGATATACAGATATGTAACAGAACTTTGACATGTACTTGCCTCTGACCTCTGGATTTTGATGCTGTTTTGAACCTCATACACCAAGTCCATTAACAATTGCTTACTGGATAATTCAAGCTCGGCACTCTCAAAAGTTTTTATGGTTTT
>NW_007752618.1:2271-3097 GCF_000696425.1 Galeopterus variegatus
AACTTCAACTAAGACAAAGGTGCCTGAGGTTTTTAAAGGGAAAACAGTTAAAAAATGAAAATAGAGTATGGATAGTGAAAAAGAGGGAACCAAAAACAGGCTAGTTGACTACTGGAAATGGAAAATTACAAAAGGGGTTAGTGGAAAATAACTGAAAATGGTCCGACACGGTAGGTTAGACAATGTACATTTTGCAGTTTGGCAGAATCATGTTTTCTTGAGCTAACAGACTCAGCATGGATATTGAGGTCACCTTTAGAGACACTACTCTTTACCTACTGCAGATAAAATCTGTACTAAACTTGGTCAAGCCTCTTAGAATGGTGTTTGGGCAAGTCCTCTGAGCTGCATGAGAGTTTCCAACTCAGATCCATCATGAAATACAAAATATTTTTACATGGAATTTTTCTTCGTTTCAAAAATTCTCCATGGTCCTAAACTGGCTTCCTACCTAAAACTACACAACCTGGCAAAATCTTTGGTTAGAAATACAAAAGATGGTTTCCTCACAAGGCCTTGAATATGCTTAAATTACTATTTTCACTTTACTGAATGACTCTTTGTAATTGGAAAGTAAGACACAAAATAAAAGGAGACGAGTTTTCTTTGGTTAGGAATGACAGGTAGGACCCAACAAGTTTAATTCAGTCTCTCTAAATTATAATATTAGATTTCTCTCCTCCTGTAAAGAGATCTCTCATTTCCTGGCCTTTCTTTGTCAAGTCAGATACTTCCAACTACTTGAACACCTGGGATACTGAGGATATGAAAACTACACAACACATAGAAACATAAATTTTAGATGGAATAAAGAGCCAAATATTTT
>NW_007752618.1:8217-8774 GCF_000696425.1 Galeopterus variegatus
TATAATACACATAACTTCTGAATAAGAAGCACATTTTACAACAAAGAAAGTATAAAAATGGGCTAACTGGTTTTAACATATGTGTTGCATTTGAATCTTCAATTTGAGTTCAAATTTAATTTGGTTAAAGTTTCAACAAAAACCCAATTTATTGAAGTGTAGAAGTAGAAAAAAGAAACTACAAACTACATAGCTAGCACTTAACAAGTTTAAGAATTTATTTTCGTAAAAAGCTACTTGACTAAGTAAACAAAAAGATAGGCCAGAATAATAAGACTTAAATCTCCAGATTGGTCTCTCCGCCTTGACTGACACCAGGTGTCTTCTGCTCACTAATGTTCCTTAGAGAAACAAAGGGAACAGAGTATATGGATTATTCAGTGAGGAGTAGCTTGGTGATCGTGTATCAGGTTAAGCTTTTATATTTGCTACAGTGGTTTTTGCCTCCAGTCTCTAAGACGTTAGGGTTCAGTGGGTTTACTGGTCCTATTGCCTGAAGGAGGAATGAATTTTCCAAGAAGCAAATCCATCATTCTGTGAAATTGTTAGCTGAGGCT
>NW_007752619.1:0-5052 GCF_000696425.1 Galeopterus variegatus
TGCTCCTCAAACTGCTGTTTCCCTTCCTGAGTCTCTGACCCATGATGCCTTCTCTGTTCCACCCCTTGCAGTTATTCCCGATTGCTGCTCCCTGGATGCAGGCCCTCAACTTTTTCATCTGCAATGTTTGCTCTGGTTTGTTTCCATAGTGCTGTATGAATAAGAACATCTTAAGTGACAGTTCTGCTTAAAATCTGTCAGGTCTCTTGAAAGACTATTGAATGAATTAATGTTTTTGCATCTTTATATTTTAGCACAGTTGTGTTAATGATAAAATTTCTGACTTTAATTTATGTGTCTCTCCCCTTGCTCCTTCCTCCCTCCCCCAATCCTCTTAGGTGGCCTTGGAGGACTTGCAGGTCTGAGTAGCTTGGGTTTGAATACTAGCAACTTCTCTGAACTGCAGAGCCAGATGCAGCGACAACTTTTGTCCAACCCTGAACTGATGGTCCAAATCATGGAAAGCCCTTTCGTCCAGAGCATGCTCTCGAATCCTGACCTGATGAGGCAATAAATTATGGCCAATCCACAAATGCCGCAGTTGATACAGAGAAATCCAGAAATTAGTCATATGCTAAATAATCCAGATATAATGAGATAGGTATGTGGAAAGTTCTTTTATTTAGCTAAAAAGTTATGTATTTATTTCTTATTATTTAATTTTCTATGATTAAAGACATTGCCCTATATATACTGTTTAGCTAAGGAGAGAAATCCTAATCTTTGTTTAGGAAAACTCTCAGCAAAGCACTAATTTGAGCTATTTGGGCTCTGAATTTTCTGCTACATTTGAAAGGTCTTTGTAAACAGTTCATAGTCATGCCATATATATGAAGGGTAGTCCCATAAGATAATAATGGGGCTGAAAAATTCGTATCTCTAGCGTCTTAAAGTCCTAGCATATGTATTACTCGTGTGTTTATGGTGTTATGGTGATGTTGGTGTAAACAAACCTACTGCAGAATACGTTGAGGAGGGGTTCCTAGGTTACCTATGGGGTGACCCTCCCAAAGGTAGCTCAAGCCTTTAAGATGGAAAGCCAAGCATTTGACTCATTAGCTCTGACCCCAAGTGAAAGAGTTGTCTGCTTTAGAATTCTTGCATTTTTAAATGATTCCCACCCATTCCCATAGCAAAATAATAGTTAATAATAGCTAACATTACCTGAGTGCTTGCTGAGTGCCAGGCATAATCCCTGTCTGTAATTAAATTTTCATAATTTTGTGTGAATAGTAGTATTCCAATCCTCATTTAAAAAGTGAGGCACAAGAGACTTTAGAGGGCCCGTACTCATGCAACTAGTGGCCAGTGTAGATAATTTAAAAAGTCATTGCTGTTCCCTTTCATAATACACTTTCGCGCAGTGATGAAATCGCCTAATGGCACATTTCTCAAAAGATATCCCCTCCGTTAAGTGATGCTCAACTATATTCTGAAGGTTTAAGAAACAAAAGCTCCAATTCTGGAGACAGGCAATTCGCTCATAACAAAGTGCTTTCTTCTTGATGTTATTACAGTGTTAGCTTGCTTTTTGAGGTGGAACCCACCAGGAATTATTTAAAATAATTTTCTCTTTTTCTGATTTAAATATTGAAGACAAAATGACAGCAAAGTTTGTTTAAAGCTCTTAATTGGCTTTTATTTGTGATTTTTACAATCAGATAGCATCTCATTCTATAAAGTAGAATGAGTGTTCTTCCCACGAGCTGAGCAAAGGATGTTGGCTTAGCCAGAGAAGGGCTTTAAGAAAGTAAAAACAGGGAACAAAAAGCGGATTGGTGTTTTCAAAGTTACTTTTTATTACATTGATTCAGTTTGACCAGAATCTATTGGTTTCTTTTTTTTTAACTAGCCAGTTTCAAAGTTGAGTTCAGTTATGTGGCACTTAGCACAGATGACTCCATTCTGGTTTGGTCTGGTCTTCTGTAGCTTAAAGGAGACTAGTCCTAAACAATGGCCTCCCATAAACTTTATTTAACAGCAGTTAGTAGGTAAAGTAATTTGTGTGTATTTTAGTGCCCTTTTTTAAAAATGGAAATCTTTTTCTTAGACATTGGAACTTGCCAGGAATCCAGCAATGATGCAGGAAATGATGAGAAACCAGGACCGAGCCTTGAGCAACCTAGAAAGCATGCCAGGGGGATACAATGCTTTACGTGGCATGTACACGTATATTCAGGAACCAATCCTGAGTGCTGTGCAAGAGCAGGTGATCCCCTGGCTCCAAGGCTCAGGCTGAAGAGTAGCTCCGGTTTTAACACAGATGTCTTTGTGATTGAGGGATACCTTTGATGGGGATTGTGATTTTTGTTTAAAAAGAGTTGTGTATCATTTATTTAAAATGAGCTCATTTATGATTTTTGTGTTTTTTTTTGTTTGTTTGTTTGTTTACAGTTTGGTGGTAATCCATTTGCTTCATTAGTGAGTAATTCATCTTCAGGTGAAGGTAGTCAACCTTCCCATACAGGAAACAGAGATCCATTACCCAATCCATGGGCTCCACAGGCTTCCCAGAGTTCATCAGCTCCAGGCGGCACCACCAGCACTGTGGGTGGCACTGCTGTAGTGCTGCCACTGACACTGCTGGGCAGAGTGCCACTGCACCAAATTTGGTGCCTGGAGTAGGAGGTATGCTTATATAACAAGTCATGAATTTTTCTTTGTTGTCCTCGCTAATAACGAAAACGTTGCTTACACTATTATTCTTTGTGCTTTTCTGTGTGTATTTGGTGAGTACCTTTTATGCATTATCTTTTCGTGTTGTAAGGTTTTTTTTAAACTTTAAATATGTAACGATTAGTATTAGTCACTTGTGTGCATTATATTGGTAAGGGTTACTGAAGATTTCCAGAGATAGTTTTGTGTTTTCATAAGATGATGTTGGGGGAAGTGGGTGTTGGTCCCATTTCAGCAGGGAAACTGATGTGCAAAGGGAACACATAGATATGTAGTTCCTGGTTTTAGTCTGGTTTTGTAATCCAGGTAGTGGATTCTCAAACATCAGTCCTGAGGCTAGGGGTAAACCAGTTGTATCAGAGCAGTTGCCAGGATTTGTTAAAAATCAGATTCTCAGGTCTTAACATCAGACCTTGTGGAGTAGAGTCTTTCATGATGGGGTTTAAGATGTGTGTTCTTATTAAGTTCCTGGAGGTTCATATGTGTAAATGGGTAAGGAATTTACTTTTGTCCACTTTTCTGTAGACTAGACTCAATAAACGGATGCCCTTTTTTCAACTATTCAGATATTATATACTGATGTTCTATCCATGAATTAGGTCCAACATTAGCCAGAATAATGATTTTAGTCCCAATATTTGGCACATAAATGGGAAGTAATGGAGGCATGGAGCACTTCAATTGAATGAGAGGGCCTGGATACGTTTTGAGAGACGCCTGTGTCTTGGCTGAGGAAGTGGAAAGATGAGGTGCCCCGTGATGCCATTCTGAGAGAAGAATCAGAATAGGAGGAATAGTTGATGGTCACAGTAGTGTGTGTTCTTTTGTAAGAATACAGTGGGTATTATGGGTTTTGAGAATTTGGACGAGGTTTTATAAAAATTGGAATAATAACGCTTTTAAATCAAGAAAAAAAAATACCCTGTACTCTACTCGCTTCTTCATTTGATTCTTACTAGCCATCTTTTGAGAAGCGTTATTCCCACTTTAAATGTTATAGAGAAGACAGGAATTTTTAGTCAGATTTCTGACTAATAAGCTATTTCTTTTTTTCCTATAACACAGTTATCCATTGTAACAACTTTTGTCTAACAATCAAAAAATCAGTATTGTAACTTTTTGCTCAGATTTTTAATTTGATGGTTTGACATTCTAATATTCCATGTTAACGTTTTGAACAAAGAAAAACAAGAAACAGCAAAAGTGAATTTACTCTGCTGGCCTATCAAATTATCAGCATATTTGTACGCTATTATGATTCTTACTCAACTTTTTGAAGTTTGATTCATATGTACATATATGTACACATACATGTAAAGACGAATTTCTTAACTCTTCTTTTTCTCTGAAAGCACTTACTCTAGAAGGTGAAATCTTAGAGCAGGGGTTATGAAGGGTCAGATAATACTTTCGGCCTTGTAGGCTAAGAGGGAGAATTGAGAATACAGTCATGCCTCAGTATCTGTGGGGAATTGGCTCCTGGACCTCCTTCCGATACCAAATTCCCTGATATGAAATGGTGTAGTGCATTTTGCATATAACCTGCGCACATCTTCCCGTATACTTTAAATAACCTCCTAATACAGTGCAAATGCTACGTAAATAGTTGCTATACAGTATTGTTTAGGGCATAATGGCAAGGAAAAAAGTCTGTACATGTTGAGTAGAGATGCAATATTTTTCCCCCGAATATTTTTGATCCTTGGTTGAATCCATGGTTGCAGGATTCAGGGATATGAAAGGCTGACAATATTACATCATGAAAGAAAAGAAATTTCCACAGAATTTTACTGATGAAATTAAAAATATAGTAATAATTGAGTACACTATTTCTCTCATACACGTATGCTAAGGAATGGACTTCATTTGGGGGGGATAACGTTTTGCTTAATTGGGGGTTCACAGTGTTCTTTTACCAAAATTGATTGCAAATGTTCATCTGTTAATACTGATGTGTAATGAGACTTATTTCATTCAGAATATACACTCATTCCAAAAGTATATGTTTGAAGGCATTTATAGAATTCTGTTTAGATTCTTTTGCTTATAGTATGTGATTACATTGCAGATTAATCGCTTCAAATTAAAGTTTAGGTGGTAGCTCCTCAATTACACAATTAAATGAATTTTGAAATGTGGAATTACCTTTGACTTACATTGAGATCTGAAAAATGCTGCTGGTGGTGTGAGCTCAAAAATAAATCTGCAAATTCATGGGAATGGAGATCTTGTTTCTTGTAATTTTTGATAGCACAAGAAGTATATAAAGCAGCTTGACATTGCTTGTGATTGAAACAATTTTAGTTGAAATTACTACAGTATGAATTTCACATGTAAATGCTGTCTTGCTTTTTAAGTTTGGGTTGAATTTATTGA
>NW_007752619.1:5991-8774 GCF_000696425.1 Galeopterus variegatus
TGAGCTGTTTCTAGCAAAAATTCATGGAATTGACTATGGTTAAGTTCACAAGAGTGAATGAATGATATTCATCATCGGTACTCCTACTGGTTCAATAACATGATAGATTAAAATATTTTTTACAGAGTACCTGCTGATGAATAAGTCAGTGAATAACCATAGTCTTTAAATAGCTTATATTTGTATAAGCTTTGTAAATTTGTCCTTTGAATAAATCCTGTTCTCTCCACACTTTTTTTTTTTCAGTGGCTGGCCAGTATGGCTATCTGAATACTTCACCTTGGTGTTACCAATACAATGTTCTAACCAAAGCAGCTAAACTTGGCAGCCCTCCACACAGTTTTATCACCATCACATGTAGCACATCTTAGCAGATGCTACTTCAGGGTGTACTGAATTAGTATTTTCTCAACTTCTTTGAAAATAGTTTATTCATGCAATCTGTTTATAGAAGCTAATTTTTCAGTCACTTCAAACTTGGCATTGACTTCTCAAATAAACAAGAACTGAGCAGTATCAGTAATATCTGTCAAGTCATCAAGAACCAAGGAATACCACTCAAAGTCATTTGTGTTGTTTTTTAATTGACTATTGACATTAAAGCTAGTAGACTTAAACAAGTTTATTTTCTCTGGCCACATTTATTTGGCTGTTCCAATAAAGATTTTATTAGCTGCTAATTAATGACCACTAGTACACAGTTTTCCT
The DNA here is from genome assembly GCF_000696425.1 of Galeopterus variegatus. Classification (NCBI taxonomy): domain Eukaryota; kingdom Metazoa; phylum Chordata; class Mammalia; order Dermoptera; family Cynocephalidae; genus Galeopterus; species Galeopterus variegatus. The sequence goes on from NW_007752619.1 coordinate 6,700, forward strand.
TGATTGGCTAATAAATGAGCCACTTGGAAGATTACCTTTTCTTGCAGCCTTATTTTCATTTTTGTGAAGAAATTTGGCTGTGATGAGATATTACATTTTAAATTTTGAAATTTTTCTGACTACTGCTTTCTGGTGAGTAGGGAATATTGTGATGAGTACTTAGTCTGGCAATGTCTATGTTTGCTGTGTTCTTTTAGTATCATTGTATAATAAACACAATATTTTTACCATCTCGTGATAATTTATACTCCATTATGCCTTAAAACCACGACATTCATAGTCTGCTTCTCCCTTTTCTCTTGTTCTGATGTGATTGGTATGCACTGGAAATAAAAAGGAAATAATAACAGTATGCTGCAGTGATTTTGTGTGGCCTGAGTTATAACTAAGTGACGGTGATTGGTGGTATACTGATCAGCAGTACAAAGCAGTGATAGTGCCACAGTCTCTGTCACAAGTACTCAGCTCTTCTTTTGTAGGCAATAAACAGGGAGCAGTGACTTCCAATAAAATGGTATTCATGGACACTGAAATTTGAATTTCAGATAGTTTCCACATTTCACAAAATATTTTATCTTCATTTGAGTTTTTTCCCCTTAACCATTTAAATATGTAAAAACAATTTTTACCTTACGGGCTGTACAAAAACAGGTTGTGGGCCAAATTTGTCCTGCAGGCTATAGTTTGGCAACATGTCTTGGACTCTAGGATGTGAAAAAATCTAAATTGAAGTTTACTACATGAGAAAATAGGAAAAACAAAAGGTATCATAAACAGCACTATTATAATAAACTGGAGAGATAAATGGGAAGACTCAAATGTTTTAAGCCTGTAAAACTATTGGAGGGAAGAGCAAAAGGGAAATGAAAAAGCTAGTAAATTAAGCTGACAGAAATTGGAAATATATTTGAGTTTGAATATATCTAGTCAGCAGTTGAAAGTCTGGCTATAATGTAAACAAATTAGTTAGTTGTCAAAGAAAATTTGCCTAAATATTAAGTTGAATCATCAAATATTTAATTCACATAAATTCAGCTGTAGCTCTTGGCTAAAAAAGACAGGAAAAACAGGAGAGTAATTGTTAATGAGGACATGGCGTGTTACCAAGTTTATTTGTCACAACTACCCTATGAAGTAGATACTATTTTTTTCCATTTTACATATGCGGAAACTGAAGTATGAAGAGGCTAAATAATTTGCCTGTAGTTAGGATAGATTTTAATCCGGGTGACCGGGCTCCAGATGCTGCTCTTAGTCACTGTGCTCTATGGTCTATCATGTGACATGTGCCTGAGAGTTCACTCAGTGAGTCCCAGTGCTCCATGAAAGCGGGATGGAGGCCTTGCACCTGTCGTTCCCTCTGGTGTCAAGGCTTCCTTCTTTCTTAACTGTGTGCATATTGAGTACTGAATATGATTCTAATCAAGCGATCTGTTTCAATCCTGGAGGAAAAGTTGGCTCAGGCTTCTTTACTACATGGGATTTTTCAACAGTAATTTGGATCATATCTAATTCTTACCTTAATTCAACTTTAGAAACTAGCCCTTCCTTTAGATGTGATTTTACTGTGAAGGCAACGAGAAGGTTTAGAATTGTACTTTTTTACTGGTATATGTTGGGCATGTACTTTGGAGAGCTTTTTCATTTTAAAATTCTTAGTTCAATTGATATATGTGTATTCATCTGAAGTTGCTAATAAACTTAAGCACAGTGTATATATTGTATTTTAAAGCTTTAACATTTGTTTATGTATTTTTTCCTTAATACAATGTCTTTCTTTTTTAAACAAATTTCCAGCTAGTATGTTCAACACACCAGGAATGCAGTTTGTTGCAACAAATAACTGAAAACCCACAACTTAGGCAAAACATGTTGTCCCTCCCCTACATGCGAAGCATGATGCAGTCACTAAGCCAGAACCCTGATCTTGCTGCACAAGTGAGTTTGTAATTGTATTAAAAAGGACTGTGCAATAACCTAAGCATTGTGTTGTGTGTGCTATCTTAACACACTAGAAATATAGGTAAATTACATCTCCAATTTTTTGGACAGTTTGTTTCTTTGCAGTAAATTAA
>NW_007752620.1:0-252 GCF_000696425.1 Galeopterus variegatus
ATTCTATCTCACAAAGATATATTGTTTAAATTGCCAATTACTTCACCAAATTTCTTTTTTTTCTCATTTTCCATTACTCAGAATCCCTAGCATAACTAGGAATATTTCCAACGCAAAAGATATTTCTAAATAAAACACATTGCAATTATAAAAATATTATAAATATTTTCTCAGCTGCATATTAATTGACAAAAAAAAATACAGTATTATATTTGAAAAGTAATTTCCAACAACCAACTTAATGTTTGGCAA
>NW_007752620.1:5663-6132 GCF_000696425.1 Galeopterus variegatus
ATAGAAAAAACTATAAGCATTTAACAAGAAAAACTTCATAACTAAATTTTATTGAATGTATATTGTACTTCCCTAAGTGCTTTAAATGTACTATTAATGTACATTGACTAATCTATTAAACATGTATAAACTAATACTCATATATATAAATTCACATGTGAATTAATATTCACTACAAATCTATGACTAATGTAATCACATTCATTTCCATTTTACAGATAATGTAACTGCAGCACAGAAGTGTCAGATAATTCTCTCATGATTTAAAACAAATAAATAGAAGAACTAGGATAAAACCCAGTCTATAAGAAATAAAGGCCCATGCTCTTTACTTCTAAACTGTCATATCTATAAGGACAGTATCAGTTCTCTGCTGGATATATTGTAACACTCAACTTTTTTCTTACCATTCTATCTCACAAAGATATATTGTTTAAATTGCCAATTACTTCACCAAATTTCTTTTTTT
>NW_007752620.1:7821-8774 GCF_000696425.1 Galeopterus variegatus
GGGTCTTAAAGTTAATTTGTATCATAGTCTTTATAGTTACCGGGAAAGAAAGAATGGGCACATAACGGTACATTATAAACAAAGTAGCAGGTACACCTTGACAATCCTCAGGACAGGGGTTTTGTAGCTCAGCAAATACTATTTTCCTCTTATCTTAGTTTCTGCAGGAACAACTGGCTTTTCCTTAGTGATTTTTACTAGGGCCAAGGGGAAATTATGAGTTCTGCATATCCCATGACTAAAGAGTGAAGTACAGCTGCCTTGTAACAAAATGTCTCCTGCAGGGAAAATGGAGTAGGTGGGGGTTTACAGGCCTGATTCTATCCTGTCTCATTCTCCCCAGAGATTCTATCCTCTTTATTCTTAAAGGGGAATATGGGCAGAGGTCTCCTTTTCTGGGAATTATTCAAGTGGAGCAGGAATAGTTTTTCCTATCTGCCAGGAGGCATAAAAATCTCTCACAGACTGATCTAGTACTTATATAGGCTTGCTTCCACCTGTGATAATGTAGGTTGATATCCTTGCACAAGTATCAGTTTTACATACAACTCTTGAAGAACGAATCCTTTGTTTAAGAACCAGATGTCTTATCTCATCTAAGTCCTGAGGCCCTCCTTTCAAGGCTGTGAATATTTTTAGAAAACGCTTTTGTAGACAAGATATCATTTCCCCCCTTTTGATCAAAATATTCCTCATAGAAGCATTGATGATCAATTTTTTGATTGAAAAGGTCTCTTGGTGCTGGCAAGGCTCATTTCCAGAATGTCATGTCCCACATCAGGGAGAAAGATGAAACAGCAGTTAGGCCAAATTAGGGCAACACGAAGTGGAGTCAGGTACTTAGGCGAGACCTGCCAACTGAATAATTTATTTATTTATTTATTTTATTTATTTATTTTTTTTGTCTTTTTTTTTTTTTTTCCGTGTCCGGCAACGGATCGCAACCCTCAGTG
>NW_007752621.1:0-1102 GCF_000696425.1 Galeopterus variegatus
ACCTCATCAAAGGGTGAGCCACAGATGAGGATCAGGGCTTTAGTGAGGAATGGGCTGGGGGACCCCTGGTACCCTAGGGCCACTGGGTGCAGGCTATGTCACCCCACCCCTGGCTCACAGCCTCCCTATCTGACTCACCTGAGCTCGGCATCTGTGCTGAGGGCTCCAAGCCCCCTGGAGGCTGGTCTCTCCAGGGCTTCCTGGCCCCCTGGAGGCTGGTCTTTCCAGGGCCTGCCTGCTCCTCCTCCAACTAAAGTGGAGAGAAAGCATTACTCCCATAGCGATCACTTTCTAACTTTAGCCACATCAGCAGCAGGATGGAATAGTTCTTGCCTCACTTGATAGACTCTACCTATGGTGCAGCTAGTACCAGCCATTTAGACTTTTTGGTATTTTCTGACCTGGGGGCACTACTGGTTGGGGAGTTTAGGTATCAGCTTCCCAAGGACAAGAAACACTTGGGGACTTGGGAAATAAGTAGCCCAGGCCCTGGGTCCTCCACTCCCACTCTCTCTCTTTCATTTCTCAATTATCGTCATTAAGCCCATCAGTGGCTACTGCTATTTTCTCAAATGTCTGTAATAAAAACATTGTACTTTGAAGGTAAGATTTCCCCACAAAAAAACAAAAACATACCATGCCTCTTCCTCAGCCTGGGGGTGGGAGAGTTGATGGCGATACTGAATCCACCTATTTGACAGGAGGAGAAATTGAGGCATGGAAGGAGGGAGGTTCCTGAGTAAGTGGCCAAGAAGGAGTCAATGTCACAGGTCTCCTTCCCCAACAGGATCCCGATGGAACAATCTGTCATCAGACTCTCAGCCCCGGCCTCGCCTGAGAGAGCAGTTGGGGCTCAGGCCAGCCCAGGGCACTGGGCAGAGGAGGCCATGAAGCTGCTGCTGTAAGTGAACCCCTTGGAGAGAGCCAGCTCACCAGCAGGGGAGCCACTGGTGCCACCGGAGCAGCCTCGAAAGGCATTGGGTTGGCAGGACAGGGCTGGAGGGCTTCTGGAAGTGGGGAAGGGGATCCAAGGGGGGCTCCGTCCTGCCCCTCCTTTTATCCACACCTTTCTGGGCACACCTGCACTTCCCTTCCTCCTGAA
>NW_007752621.1:2057-3993 GCF_000696425.1 Galeopterus variegatus
GTAGTCTTAGTCAACACTCTTTTGATGGCAAGAATCAAAAACCCAGGTAGACCAGCGGAAGGATTTGAAAAGTGGGAACTGATTACAGGGATTCAGTGGAGCTTTGGAGCTCAAGGAGCCCCATGAGGGCTTGGAGCCCAGAACAGGAAATGCACTGGGTGCCCACTGCTTCTGTCCCAGCTTCCATCTGTCCCTGGGCCAAGGCATCTCCCTGCTTCACAAAGGCCTCCTCTGCAGACAGCCTCTCTGTGTCCAACATGGCAGAGGGGACTGTCCTGCCAATCTGAGCCTACCTGTCTATCTCCTCAGGTGGTCTGCTAGGAGTCCTGTCAGCCTAAAAGAAGAAACTGAGGCAAAAATGTGAAACAAATAGTTTATATGTATTAGAGATGTTTGTGGAGTAGATTTTAGCTGCTCTCCTCATACACACAAAAAGTAACGATGTGAGATGCTGGATGTGCTCCACTATAGGAACTATTTACTGTCTATATGTATCCTCTAACGTTATGTTGCAAACCTCAAATATATACAATAGAATGTTTTAAAGAAAAGTAGTTGGGAGAGTCCCCAAAGTTCAATTTTGTGTGTGCTGCGGTGAGTGAAGCCAGGGAGGAAAGGTGGGTGGGGCGGGAAGGGGAGGAGGCGCCAGCTGAGCCTCACCACGTGGTGAGGACGGGCACGGCCCAAATGGAGGCACAGAGTGTGTGAGGGTTTCAGCAAAGTGCTTGAGAGTCCCCGTGACCGCTGCTGCAGGCCAGACGAGGGTTTCAGCACAGCTCCCTGGCCATGCGGCAGAGGCCACAGGCGAGCCAGGACCTCAGGCAGCTTTGTCAGAAGTGGTCAAATCAGGAGCACAGCGGCCCAGACAGACAGAGATGGCTGTGCCCTGCTTCGCTGTGGCAGGGTGAGCTTCTAGAGCTTTCTTTTGGTAAGTTAAAAAATGTATTATTATTCTTAACTGACACATAATAATTGTACATATTTATGGAGTACATTGTGGGGTTTTTTTTTATTAAGAAAGTAGCTGATTTTATTACTATTATCAATACCAAACTAGTTTTTAAATCCATGAAAATTTAATTAAGCCTAAAGTTACTTTCACATTTGTGTACAACCACAGTAAATACATTTTTTGGCATAAAGACACAGCCCTTGGCGTTTAAATCATCCCCAACTGCACGATTGCCTATAAAATTCCCGTTATTGTTGATGTAATAGTCGGTTAGTTAATCAAATTAAAATAATTAACAATCTAGGATAAAATAAAATTGAAATAATTTACACATAAAATTCATATTTAAAACGTCTTTATTTAGAAAATACTATCTTGAGAATTATAATTCCATTAAGCTTCAATTTGAGCAAAAAAAGTAGTTACTTAAACTGAAAATGAAAGATAAGTCAAAACTATTTATGAAGAGAGACCAAAAATACCATCAGGTTTCTTGCTGTCGTTCTGGATTTCAGGAGCAGGCTCATTTGAGCGGGGAATCGACCCTGAAGGGAAATCACCCCTACTTTCAGCATGTGGGGGTGGAGGTTCAAATCCAGCTCTTAGAGGAACATAAGGAGGAAAACCCCTCAGTGAATAGACATTTCTCATTGCAAATGGAGGTGGTGGCTGGACAGGGAAAACCCTTGGTAGAAAATAATTTTGAGGAGCTCCAGACATGCTTCCTGGAGGAGGTGGGGGAAAAGGTTCTCTTCTCATGAATGGACCCCTCATAGCCACTGGAAACAATAGACCTCTGACTGCAGGAAAAGGTGGAGTAGCAAACCCAGGGCCAGTTGCTTCACTTTCAGCAGGCACAGAGGAATTAGGCACATTTCCATTGCCAAGGTCGTCTTTGGTATCATTTCTACTCGATTCCGTTTGTGAAGACTTTGGCGCATCCACTTTATCTAAAGAAGGCATATTACAATTTCTGAGTTCTGC
>NW_007752621.1:8354-8774 GCF_000696425.1 Galeopterus variegatus
ATTCATCTATGAGCAAAACAGATGCTGTTCCTAGTGGGACATCAGTAAACAAATAATCACAAAAATCAATATTTGACTGTGGTTGTGGTAACCACTCTGAAAGAAAAGAACAAAAATGTCAGGGAATGTAAATAGAGGCAACTAATTTGTCCTGGATGTTCAGGTATGTTCAAGCTGAGAAGTGAAGGATGAGGAGGAACGGACCAGGAAGCCTGGGAGTCTGGGAGCTGACCAGGGGAGAAAGAGCTTCCAGACAAAGGGGAGGTATGCGTGGAGGCCCTGTGGTGGACGAGGGTGCTGAGTTGGAGCAACACCAGGGCCAGTGCATGGAGAAAACTGAAGCCAAGCCGAAGAAGCAACCTGGGCCAGACCAAGCGCAGCCTTCTAGGCACCCGTTTCCAGCCTCCCCAGCAGTGCGCA
>NW_007752622.1:0-735 GCF_000696425.1 Galeopterus variegatus
AAACTGAGGTGACAGCCATGTCCCAGTTCCTCCCAAAGCTCTCATCGTCTCATTGACACTCAGCACAGATATGTCACCCTTCTGTCACAAGCTAAATCACTGTTGTGCTGGCAGGATAAACATGCCTTTTTTTTTCTTTTTTTAAGTAAAAGCAATGCTATTGAAGGTTTATTCATAAAATCCTAAAGGATTCCCAGCACCAAAATATACAACTGTCTGACAAAGGTTGGGTCTGTAAAAGCAATTTTTAAAATAAAAAGAAACCCTCATTCTGTGACAAAGAAAGTTCTGGCTCATCCTAGTGTTGTGCAAGATCAATGTTTTCGTGTCCCAGAGTCTGACATTCCTCAATAGGTAGGATGCTGATGACTCGGCACTTTGGTAATTGTGCACATACACTCAGAGGGTTCTGAGAAAAGGAAATGGAATGGAAATGCTTTTAATAAAAAAGGAGAAGAAATCACTAACAGACGAGTGTCCCAGAAGCATGGCAAACTAGTTCAAGTTGTATAATTCCCCCTGGCATTTCCTAAGAGCATAGAGGCACAGCTTGGGGGAGTGAAGCGAGGAGGAAAATCCTAAGGACAGTGCAAGGAGACAGATCAGACAGTGATGGCCAAGCAGCCAACATGCTGTAAACAGAGGCAGGCCAAGCAGCCAACATGTCCCTTGCCTACTCTTGCTCTTTTACCATACCCTCAAGTTGGCTCTGGTGTGACTGGGTGGTGGGGAGCA
>NW_007752622.1:2566-3042 GCF_000696425.1 Galeopterus variegatus
GCTTTCAAAACACAAATAAATCAGAGCCCGCTAGGGGGCGCAAAATGCCTACATTCAGAGGTGCAGCAAGGACCTGGGCATAGGAGAGCAGGATCTGAGAGACTCGGACCCCAGTCTCCATCCTTCTACCAACTTCCTACACGTCCGGCACCGACCCAAAGGCTTAATTTCTCACGGCCTCTTTCCTTACCTGTTGTTTTCCAACGATAATGCCTGCCTATCTCCCACGGTAGTTGTGGGGGTCAAATAAAACAATGACAGAGTCCTTTTTAGGCCGAAAGATTCTTTTTCCCTGTATAAGGTGGGGTTAAGACTTAATATATATGTAAGTTAACATATCTCGATCAGAAATCAAGTATGGGCACAGAAGGTGCCCAGGACATCTTTCTACAAAATCCCAGGCCTCTGAGGCTTCTTTTGGTGATATGGAACAAAGGCAAGAGAGACAGAGGTAATATCATAGTGTAGGTCCTGAG
>NW_007752622.1:8090-8774 GCF_000696425.1 Galeopterus variegatus
AGCCAACCCAGAGGAATATTTCCACTTACCACAGTTTGCAAAGTAAAAGATTATTTTTAGGAACTCCTTGTATACTCTGGGAGAAAACTTTATCATCATTGATGTCAAAGCACATTACAGATGGATAATAGGGCATTGAAAAAGAATCTTTGGTTCTGACCTGCCTCCTGTCTTTGTGCTTTTGTGGATTCAGAAGGACCGTCATAGAGAACTCAAAATTATCTCTACCATCAGGAGAAGAAAGAAGGAATGAATCTGGGGAGAGGGAATGATACCTGCCGTGGGGCCATGTACTTTCAGGGGGCAGGCCAGAAGTTTCATTTTCATTTTATTTTTGTTAGCTGACTGGTACAGGGATCCAAACCTGCGACCTTGGCATTATAAGGCTGCACTCTAACCAACTGAGCTAACCAGCCAGCCCAGAAGTTTTTTCATTTTTCAATGAAAGCACCTGCAAAGTTAGCTAATTACACCACACTCGGGAGGTAATCTACAAACTTCTCTGTTCTCCTTATTTCAAACTAAGGCTCAAATAGAAACGCCCTGTGCATAATGATCGCAATATTTGGTTCAGGGACTCCTGGCCTCAATCCAGTGTGAGCACCATATTCATTAGCATGGCTGCTTTCAAAACACAAATAAATCAGAGCCCGCTAGGGGGCGCAAAATGCCTACATTCAGAGG
>NW_007752623.1:0-292 GCF_000696425.1 Galeopterus variegatus
TTTTTTATCTTTTCAATAAACCAATTTTTTGTTGCATTGATCTTCTGTATCATTTTGGGGGTTTCTATTTCATTTAGTTCTACTCTGATCCTAATTATTTCTTTCCATCTATTAACTTTGGGGTTGGATTGTTCTTGTTTTTCTACCTCGTTAAGGTGAAATGTTAGGTTGTTTACTTGCCATTTTTCTGTACTTCTGAAGTAAGCATTTAATGCAGTAAATTTCCCCCTAAGTACTGCTTTTGCAGTATCCCACAGGTTTTGGTATGATGTGTCATTATTTTCATTAGTTT
>NW_007752623.1:2436-2897 GCF_000696425.1 Galeopterus variegatus
ACTGAGAAATATACTATTTGTCCTTCATTTTGGAAGGATAGTCTCGCTAGGTAAAGTATTCTTGGCTGGCAATTTTTGTCTTTTAGTATTTTAAATATATCATACCCTTCTCTTCTGGCTTCTAGGGTTTCCAATGAAAAGTCTGATGTTACTCTGATTGGGGCTCCCCTATAAGTATTGATGCTTCACTCTTGCAGCTTTTAAGGTTCTTTCTTTGTCTTTGAGTTTTGCCAATATGTCTATAACATGTCTTGGAGAGGATCTTTTTTGGTTATATATGTTTGGGGATTTTTGAGCCTCCTGAATCTGAATATCTGTCTTTCCCTATACCTGGGAAGGTTTCTGCTATCATTTCAGTAAATATGTTTTCAATGTCATTTCCTTTTTCCTCCCCTTCTGAAATACCCATGATTTGGATATTTGAGCATTTAAGGTTGTCTGTTATCTCTCTTAGATTTTCT
>NW_007752623.1:4703-6083 GCF_000696425.1 Galeopterus variegatus
AGGATAAAATCTTACCCTTTACACTAAATCTTCACAACCTGAATCTATGGCAGTCTGGATACATACAGAATTGTTTCTCAAACTTAATATAACCTAAATATCCCCTGGGAACTTGCTGAAATGCAAATTCTGATTCAATTGATATAGAATAATTCTGCATTCCTGCTAAGCTCCCAGGTGATGCTGATGTTGCTTCTCCAAGCCATACTTTGAGTAGCAAGGATACACTAGATAGTAAGCACTAGTAGCCCTAGAATGCAGCACTCTTGCTAACTGTTTCCAAATATATACTGCACCTGTGGAGACTGTCCTATACAGAACAATATGTGAAAAATCAACACTCTGCTCATCACTTAAAAATGTATTCTCACTTTCTCAAAAAGCAGTGCCTGAACAGCACAAGACGAAACGCTAAGCTATCTGATTGGTTCTGTCCTGAATCTCCAGACACATGAACAATTGATGAAATATCTTTCTGCCTTTTATTGGGCAGTTGGATGAACTATTGTATTTTATGAAAGAAAGTTTGGGTTTGGTCACTCAAACCATACTTACATCAGAAAACAGAGCATCACTACCACCCACATTTTGTTTATAAAATTTACCCATAGTTGAATAAATCCATAGTTCATGTATTTTTATTGCTGTTATTATTCCATTATATGGTTATTCCACAAATGATTTATTATTTCATTCTCAGACATTTTAGTTGTTTCCAGTTTTTAACCTTTATAAATTTTTTCCCCAATGAACATTCTTATCCATGTCTTTTAGTAAATGTAAGCATAAATTTCTCTTGGTAATATACCAGGAAGTCAAATTGCTTCATTGAACTGTCAAACTCAAATTGCAATAAACAGAGTTAAATAAGCAAGGAAAACTTTATTCAAGAATATTTCAGTAGAGTGTGTGAGGTCAAACTCAACATCACTAAAACAAAAGGCAGAACCGTTTTTAAACACTGGTGGTTTTTTTACTGTGAAGTTGTTTGAGTTGCTTGTATATTCTGGATATTAGGCCCTTGTCAGATGAATAGTTTGCAAATATTTTTTCCCATTCTGTAGGTTGTCTTTTCACTTTGTTGATTGTTTCCTTTGCTGTGCAGAAGCTTTTTAGTTTTATGTAATCCCATTTGTTTATTTTTTCTTTTGTTGCTTGTGCTTTGGGGATCTTATTCATAAAATCTTTGTCCAGACCTACATTCTGAAGTGTTTCCCCTATATTTTCTTCTAAGAGTTTTATAGTTTCAGGTCTTATACTTAAGTCTTTAATCCATTTTGAGTTGATTTTGGTATATGGTGAGATGCATGGGTCTAGTTTCACTCTTCTGCACATGGATATCCAGTTTTCCCAGCACCATTTTTGAAGAGGCAGTCTTTT
>NW_007752623.1:7083-9315 GCF_000696425.1 Galeopterus variegatus
TTTCCTTTGCTGTGCAGAAGCTTTTTAGTTTTATGTAATCCCATTTGTTTATTTTTTCTTTTGTTGCTTGTGCTTTGGGGATCTTATTCATAAAATCTTTGTCCAGACCTACATTCTGAAGTGTTTCCCCTATATTTTCTTCTAAGAGTTTTATAGTTTGAGGTCTTATACTTAAGTCTTTAATCCATTTTGAGTTGATTTTGGTATATGGTGAGAGGCATGGGTCTAGTTTCACTCTTCTGCACATGGATATCCAGTTTTCCCAGCACCATTTTTGAAGAGGCAGTCTTTTTCCCAGTGTATGTCCTTAGTGCCTTTGTCAAATATCAGTTGGCTCTAGGTACCTAGATTGATTTCTGGGTCCTCTGTTCTATTCCATTGGTCCATGTGTCTGTTTTTATGCCAATATCATGCTGTTTTGTTTATTATAGCTTTGTAGTATAGTTTGAAGTCAAGTAATGTAATGCCTCTGGTTTTATTTTATTTTTTCCCCATTGTTGCTTTGGCTATTTGGTATCTTTTGTTCCATATGAATTTTAGGATTTTTTTTCTATTTCTGTTTTTTTTTTCTATTTCATTGCTGTTTTGATAGGGATTGAATTGACTCTGTAGATTGCTTTGGGTAGCATGGACATTTTCACAAGGTTAATTCTTCTAATTCATGAACAAAGAATGTCTTTCCATCTTTTGGTGTCCTCTTCAATTTCTTTCAGCAGAGTTTTGTAGTTTTCATTGTAGATATGTTTTAACTCTTTGGTTAAATTTATTCCCAGGTATTTCATTCTTTTGGTAGCTATTGTAATAAGCCAAGATATGAAACCAACCTAATATCCATTGATCGATGACTGGATAAGGAAAATGTGGTACATATACACTATGGATTCCCTGAGTGGATCCAGAGCCTCCTCCAGCTAATAGCAGAAGAAGTAGTGAGAGAGGCTTGAAGTATGAGGACTGGATGTGTATTGCTGGTCTGAGGATAGAGGACCACATGAGAAGGGCTGTGTCATCCTTAAAGATGAGAGAGAGGCCCCTGGCTGACAGTCAGTGAAGGATAAGCACCTTTGTCCTGCAACTGCAAGGAACTAAATTTTGTCAACCACCCAAATAAGTTTTGAAGCAGATTCTTCTGCACTGCATCCAGAAAGGAATGTAGATCTTCCATCATGTTAATTTCAGTCTTGAGAGACCCTGAACAAAGAATCTAGCCATGAGGGGCCTGAACCTCCTGATGACAGAAACTGTGAGGTAGTAGATTTATATTTTCTTAAGCTGCTAAATGTGTGATAATTTGTTATGCAGCAAAGACCACACTTGNGACCACACTTGGTATATTAATCTTTTAAATGGAAATATTAGTGTTTCATTTGTGGAATTATTGTAGATATCAGAGATAAGTCTGTAAAGCCCATAGCATGTAAACTGTTACATTGTGGAAGTTCAATCGATCATAATTATTAACAGGATTATTCAACAAATGGAACTGGGTTAACTTATTATCAAAATGCAGTAATTCAAGGATGACTTTGATATTAGGAGATCTATTTTTATCTCCTAAGGTATGCTAAATAATAAATTCTAAGTTTAGATTTTATTGAAGAAATTGTTACACATAATAAAAGTGAGTATTAAATTAATTCTTTTGTAGGCAAAGAAAAATTGGACAATATATCAGAGTTCTTCAGTTGCAANAAATTAATTCTTTTGTAGGCAAAGAAAAATTGGACAATATATCAGAGTTCTTCAGTTGCAAACAAAAGAAATAGAAAATCCATTGGGAGTATACTGGGTAGCTCACAGCATCAATGGGAAGATGAGAGAAACAGACTAAAGACAGAATGCAAACCAGGACAGTTCTGGGTATCCCTCTGGCACAGACTGTCTGTCTAATCAAGAGATTTTGGCTGAAATGAACAAGCCCCAACAATTTTTCTGCTGTGTCACTCTGCTTACAACTCAAGTCCAGGGAGAAATAGTTTAAGCTTAGATCTATGCCTGTACCTGTGCTACAGGAAGGCAAGGACTTCGGTCACAGCCCTTCCAAGACTGCATTCTGTAGGTGAGAAATAATACTCCAATACTTAGGGTGCTATTATAAATATAAATAAAGTAAAAGTATGTCTGTAAGCAAGAAACAAGTACATATTACAGGAAATATTGAAAAATATGATGCCTTATCAAAAATAAAGATCATATCACTAGAACTGCCATATAGAGACAAATAAAACAAAA
>NW_007752623.1:14958-15232 GCF_000696425.1 Galeopterus variegatus
AAAAAAAACTCGATCACCAAAGTTTGATTTCTGTGATCCATTTCTCTTATTCAATCTGTTGTGAGAGAGAGAAAGATTTTTCTGTGCAATAAATTCATAATTGAAGGCTTCTTAGTTTCACATCTGAATTCCACTTTCATTTTCATAAGTTGCAGAGCATAGGCTGACAGCCAGTGGTCCGGAGGTCTTCTGCTGGTGGTCCTGCTAACTGGCTGCTAACCATCTGGGTAATACTGAGTTACTCACTGAACCTCACTGAGCACTTCAGTTTTCA
>NW_007752624.1:0-509 GCF_000696425.1 Galeopterus variegatus
GATAGAGTTGGAAGGGTAGGTTTTATAGAGGAGGAGGGCACCTCTTCATCACCTTTGAGACTAGAAACTAGAACAAGAAGCAGATGTAATAACAGATGTTAAGGCAGAAATAGGTACAGTCAGTTTGGCTGTAATACTTGTTTTGAAAATGTGAATTTGTTCCAACATGATTGATATATTAAAAAACAATTTCAGCATAACTGGAATATCACATTTACTTATGCACATTTTATCCATGAGAAACACTAGGTGAAAGCAGACAACTCTACCCAGCTAGACCAGGTCGCACGGGACTATAGAAACCACACGTGCACATGCACACACGTGCCTCAAACCTCTCCTGGCTACCTCAGTTCACTGCGTGTGTTACAAGCCACACTTATCCACACCTGGTGTTAGAACTTTCCTTCCAGTTTCGGATCACCCTTTTTCTACCACTTGACCGTAACTCACAAGCTACAATTCTTTCCATACCCCTGCCTCAAGCAAACTTCATGCCTTTTCAAAGT
>NW_007752624.1:2407-2942 GCF_000696425.1 Galeopterus variegatus
ACCTGGCAAGCTATCATTTAACAATGTTTAAACCATTCACATTTAAAGTAATTATTGATATACTTGAAATAAAATCTACCATCTTGCTAGTTGTTTTCTATTTGTTCCATTTGTTCTTTCTTTCCATTTTTTCCTTTTTCTGCCTTCTTTGGGTTTAATTAAACTTTTTAAAGAATCAGTTTTATCTCCTCCATTGACATTATTCGTACTTCTTTTTTTTTTCTTTTTTAAAAAACAACTTTTTAGTGGTTGCCCTATGGTTTAGAATATCTATTTTAAAACAACTTGAGTGTCCCTTCAAATAATATCACACCACCTCATGTACAGTATAGGGTCTTGGAATAATCCTAATTTCTACCACCTGTCTCTGTACCATTGTTATCATACATTTCATGTTTACATACACAATATGTAATTATTGATTTAGCTTTAAACATTTGGTCATCCTTTTGAGTTTTAAAAATGAAAAGAAAGAACATTTTATTTTACCTTTATTACATTTATGACTTTTTTCCTTTCTTTGTGTAGATCAAGG
>NW_007752624.1:4702-5928 GCF_000696425.1 Galeopterus variegatus
AGTGAAGTCCTGGCTGTCCCGTTAGTTGTTATCCTGGGTTGATAACCAAGGAGTTACTGGGAAGGTGGGTAGTGAAGTGGTAGGTGTGAGTACTGGGATCAGATGCCCTGGGCTCAGATTTTAGTTTCTTGACTACATGAGTGTTTGGGGGGTAGTTATTTACCATTTTATGCTCTGTAAAATGGTGAAATGTAATTGTACCTATCTAAGAGAGCTGCTGTGAGATCAATGTAACATTTTTGGCACAGAGGAGGATACAGTAAACACTCAGAAATTATATTTTTATTGTGTTTGGGAAGCAAAGGAACAAAAGAGTTTCAAGAAAGTGTAGGTGAGTGTTATAGATTGAATTGTGTCCCTGCAAAAGGTATGTTGAAGTCCTAACTCTTGCTGCCTGTGAATCTGAGTTTATTTGGAAATAGGCCCTTTACAGATGTAACTAGATGTAAATTAACATGAGGTCATACTGGAGTAGGGTGGGCCCTCGATCCAACAGGACTGGCATCCTTATAAGAAAAGATAAGAGAGAGAGACACACAGGAGAACACCACGTGATGGCACAGGCAGAGGTGAGAGCGATGCAGCTGCAAGATTGATGCCACCAGAAACTAGAAGAGGCGAGGACAGACTCTAGAAGAGCTTGGCCCCAATGACCTCTTGATTTCAGACTTTTGGCCCCCAGAATGGTGAGAGAACAAATTTATGTTTTTTAAAGCCATCCAGTTTGGTACTTTGTTATGGAAGCCTTAGAAATCTGACAGTGATCAACAGTCAGATGCTTCCCAGAAATGGGGATTAAAACTGGAAGAAGACGGATAAAAATGAGCCATTGTACTGATCTTGCTGAGAGAGATTGGAGGGAATGAAAGACTCCATCATGGAGTGAAGAGAAATGGTAGCTTTACATAAGAAGCCACTTGCTCCTTAAGTGATAAGGAGCCACTTGCTACTTAAGTTTATTAAAAAGAGAAACAGGTGATTAGAGGGCACAACACGGTGAAAGTAGGACGTTTGCAAAAATAGAAAAATTGTCCATTTTTGAAGGGGAAGGAGAGGAGGCAGTGGAGAGACGTTTTTGTGTGTAACATTACTGAAGAGAGATGGAGTAAGTGTGAATCAGATCCAGCAAAAGTCAGAGGGGTCTACTGATCTAACCACCACCAAGGATAGAGTTGGAAGGGTAGGTTTTATAGAGGAGGAGGGCACCTCTTCATCACCTTTGAGAC
>NW_007752624.1:7474-8773 GCF_000696425.1 Galeopterus variegatus
CTTAGGTCACTGATGAAGTTTTTGAGTATTCTTCCCCAATTTCATTTTCTCCATAAGCCTGTGGTTTTTATTGCACCACTTTGCTGTGTGGTGATTTTTAGGAACACGTGTCACGTTATAGAACTGGCTATACATGCAGGAGCAGGAGCTCCTCCCAGGTGATCTGGCCTTGAAGGTGTAGCAAAGGCCAGCAATATTTCTACCAGTGGAATTCCATGTGCCCCAGATAACGAACAAAAAGACTAGGAAATATATGCAGATTCCAGGTATACATTAAGGAAACATGGGAAACTGAAATCCTTGCATTGCTTTAATCTTGTTGGTTCTATTATCTATTTGTTCCTGGGAACTTAATTATCAGAAAATGTACAAGTTGTATCATACAGGGTAGGCCAATGAATAACTTGAGCTTGTAGGTCAAGTGACATTCAGGCATAAGACAGAGGAAAAAAATTTCCATGTGCACGTGATTTATTTTAGGGCATTGGTGTTCTTACCACATGTGAGCTATATGAATTTTAAATGATTTGTTCTCAAAATACTTCAATTATCAAAATTCATACAGAAAAATTTTTTCATCTTTTTGGTGGCTATCAAATGGAATGGAAGAAAAAGTAAATTTTAAAGTTGTTTTTGTCCTAGCTTGACAATATCACATACACTTATATATCTGTATTAGTTTCTACTTTTATCCTCGTCTTCTCTTAACACATAATCTTAGCATACACAATACTTGATACATCTCTTTTTGTATAGAACTGTGATAGCAAAAACTGATAATATTTTATATACAATTATTGTATTCAGTATTTTTGGTTTGGTTTTCCCTATATTAGCAAAACCTGTAAATAACAGGGTTGCAAAAAAAAGTCTCTGAGATGATATTAATTGAGATGATATTAATTGATAAGAAAAATTTAAAGAAATTTTTGGGTGATGTTATTTGCTACTATAATATAAAAGTAAAGTGATGGAAAACTGTGCAGTGGTTAAACTTAATACTGTATAAATTTGGTTATAACTTTTAAATTTAATTTAAAAAGAAATTAATCTCACGCTCTTCCAAATATATTTGTTCAAAACACAGTTTTTTTGAGACCTGCTCTTTACCAAATGCCATGACAAAAGTTTTTACTTTTTCTTTAAAGTTTATAGATATTTGTAACATATCTATATCTTTATAGTTAAAATGGGTTTTTTTGTAGACAGTGTGGGGTTGGGTCTTGCTTTTTTATTCTACCTGGCAAGCTATCATTTAACAATGTTTAAACCATTCACATTTAAAGTAATTATTGATAT
>NW_007752625.1:0-388 GCF_000696425.1 Galeopterus variegatus
GCACAAGAGAACTTGGGTAACTGAAAACAGTCTATATCTTGATCTGAGGTGGTTAAATGGCATTATACATACAAAAAGTTCACCGACTTGTACATTTAAGATTTGTGCACTTTACTATGTAGAAAAAAAAAAAGTAAAGAAAAAAAAAAAAGAAAAAGAAAAGGAAAAGATTGGTCAGGGAAGGCCTCAGTTGAAGGTGACATTTCAGGAAATACCCATGTCATCAGTACCACCAAACGCTCCCAGGATCCTGAAGATGCAGTATTCCTCTCTGTTGCCTGGACCTAAATACTTGTCCTGGCTCCTTTTGGTGCCATATTCACCAGTACAGTTCACACCGTATTCCTGCTTCCACTGTGTGCAGCGGTGTTGGGGTACAGTATGCCCT
>NW_007752625.1:2981-4234 GCF_000696425.1 Galeopterus variegatus
GCTGACAACACCAAGTCAAGGGTTAAGATCCCCTTACCGGTCATCTTTAAAAAAATAAAAGGGAGAAAGGAAAGAGAGAGAAGGACCAGGGAGGACCACAGTCATCTCTGAGCCGACCCACTTCCTGGTTGCCATGGTGATGGGAAATGGTGGCGTCTGGGAGGGGACCGTGACATGGTGTAATGTTTACACATCTTGCTCAAATGGCACTTGAAAAAATTTCTCTTGACTTTCCTATATGTGGAAGCCAAATAGCTGATGGGGGGCGGGGGGAAAGAATTCCAGCTAAAAAATACAAGAGGAATGATAAAATTTGAAAATTAACATTTTCAATTCAATATAAAATAATGGATCTGGGCAACTGTCATCCATGACTGCTAAAACCATCAGGTGAAAGGTCAACAGGGAACGTCATAATGAAGGGAACAGGCTGCCTCACCTGACCCCCACTTATCAGTCTCAGCGTCACAAAAAGTGGGACTCCCAGAAGTTAGGTACCTTCCGGGGTGACGCTCTAGGAAAGGACACAGCATTACCCATGAAGGAGTCATGCCAATCAATTGAACCCAAATGTGATCAAGTAGATTCCAGAGTCTATATCTAACTCCCAGTTTATGGGACATACCCGGGACAGAGGAACACCACAAACCACAGGGTAAAATCAGTCAACCTGATTTCTTCAGCACATGAATGGCATCAAAAAACCCGAGTGGTTCCCCTCACGCTTCTCCGACTGGAAGGCGCTGTGGTGGGTAGACAAGAATCCAAGCCCTCACAAGCCCAGCTGGACAGAGGTACTCTGGGTACCAGAATGTCATGAATTCCAGCAGGTCTCTACTTTAGGGGTGCCACCTCCTTACGGTTTGTCACTGGAGCCTCCTGCTCCCTCTGGCTTGAGTGGCACTTTTTCAGTGAGCATAGAGATGCAGGGTGGCTGCCAGGAGCAGCAGCATGTCTTGATGCCCACCTGCTGGAGCTCCAGCCAGGTGTCCGCCACAAGGGCAGGAGCAGTTGCTGCTGGTGTCCAGGAAGTGCTGAACAGCAGAGGAGGGTTGGGAGGCTGGGAGAGGGGAGAGAAGGTGGCTGTGAGCAATAGGGTGCCATATCAAAAGTCTTCCATCGTGGAGGAAGCCTCACCTGGTTAGACTCCTGCCCACTCATCTGTGCATCCATCAGTCCATGCATCCACCCGTTTCCCTATCTATTGCTGCGTTACAAATTATTTCAAAACTTAGTGGTTTAGAACAAGAGTA
>NW_007752625.1:5841-6523 GCF_000696425.1 Galeopterus variegatus
AATCCATCCATTCATTCATTTACTCATCTATCCATCCATTCA
This sequence comes from Galeopterus variegatus, assembly GCF_000696425.1. Lineage (NCBI taxonomy): Eukaryota > Metazoa > Chordata > Mammalia > Dermoptera > Cynocephalidae > Galeopterus > Galeopterus variegatus. Next base: position 5,884 of record NW_007752625.1, read on the forward strand.
TACATCTATGCATCCATCCGTCCACCCACCCATCCTCCTACTCATCCATCCACCCACTGATCCATCTGTACATTCATCCATCCATCCCACTCACTGTAGACAAAATGTGAAGGGAAAGAATCCAGATATCGAGAGTATGCACTACGTGTATTATTGCATTTATATGAAGTTCTAGAACAGGTCAAACCAAGCTATGGAGATATGACGTCAGGATAGTGGTGACCTTTGTGGGGAGATGACTTGACTGGGAGGATGCACAAGAGAACTTGGGTAACTGAAAACAGTCTATATCTTGATCTGAGGTGGTTAAATGGCATTATACATACAAAAAGTTCACCGACTTGTACATTTAAGATTTGTGCACTTTACTATGTAGAAAAAAAAAAGTAAAGAAAAAAAAAAAGAAAAAGAAAAGGAAAAGATTGGTCAGGGAAGGCCTCAGTTGAAGGTGACATTTCAGGAAATACCCATGTCATCAGTACCACCTAACGCTCCCAGGATCCTGCAGATGCAGTATTCCTCTCTGTTGCCTGGACCTAAATACTTGTCCTGGCTCCTTTTGGTGCCATATTCACCAGGACAGTTCACACCGTATTCCTGCTTCCACTGTGTGCAGCGGTGTTGGGGTACAGTATGCCCT
>NW_007752625.1:7080-8773 GCF_000696425.1 Galeopterus variegatus
ACAGTTCACACCGTATTCCTGCTTCCACTGTGTGCAGCGGTGTTGGGGTACAGTATGCCCTGTGCAAACTTAAGAGGCCTCATGGGAACTCACTTGGTCTTCAGAAAATTCTGCCCCTAGTAGACGAAGAGTCTATAAGCTCTACTTTAAAAAAAATTAAATCTGAAATAAACCTTTTCCCTTTAAGGATATAAATTGGCTTCTTATCAGCCAAGTGGTTGTCTGGACAGGAAATTAAATGGATGCTCTCCCCCGCCCCAAAACCAAGCCTGAATTCTAAGTGGCTGGTACTTGCCCAGAGAGAGAGAAGAATGATCACAGGGACGGAAAGGTAAGAATTCTCTTGGTGCTAACAAATGACTGAGTTTTTGTTCCTGTTTCATATAAGGTTTTTAAATGATTCAATTATTTCAAATGTTTATGAACATTCAGATAAATGACATGTCATTTTATAGATGGTTTTTGTAAAAATTAATGATGTCCACCATTGTATCCATTTATACAAGTGATTCAACAGTAAGCTTACTAAATATTTTCTTAAAGATGCATTTATCTGACAAGTATTTACTGAATGCCCATGTATGCCACTCACTGCCTTTAGTTGTTAGGCACATACTGGGGAAGAGGACAAAACAGAAAAACTCAGAATGCACATTCTACTGTATTCACTAGAGACGAGTTTAACAGCTTACAAAAATCATAATAGGTAAGATACGCAGAATGTCAAGGAAGAGGGAGTATAGAGTGCTGGAGGAGGGGCTGCAATTTTAAGTAAGATGGCAGGGAAGACAACATTGAGAAGTGACACGAGCAAAGATCTAAAGGAAGTGAGGAGAGGACCCTGCGATTGTCTGTAGGAACAGTGTTCCAAGCAGAGAGAAGAGTAACGCAAAAACTCCGAGGTGGATATGTGCTGCAGTGTGGACGAATCTCAAACACATCATGCTAAATCAGACTCACTAGGTCACTTAGATGGTGTGATTCCATTTGTGTGAAATGTCCAAAATAGGGAAATCCATAGAGGCAGAAAGCAAATCCACGGTGCCATGGTCTGGAGGGAAAGAAGTGGGAAGTGATGGCTTTGTTTTTTTGGTGGCAGGCTTGTATGGGATCTGAACCCCTGACCTAGGTGTTATCAGCACCACACTCTCCCGAGTGAGCCACGGGCCGGCCCTACACCCAGGATGTATTTTGAAAGTAGATCCACCATAATTGGCTGAACTCTGAGGAAAAAAAAAAAAGAGTCAAAGATGACTCCGAGATTTTTGGTCTTGTTCTGGAGTTATTTCCTGAGAAAGAGAAGACTGAAGGAGTGTGGTAGAGGTGGAGAAATCAGGAATTTGGGTTTGAGATGCCTGTTAGACGCCCAAGTGTAGACGTCAAGTAGGCAGTTGGATGCAAAAATCTGGAATTCTGGAGAAATCCCTGGGCTGGAAATATACATTTGGAATTTACATGATATTCGAAACCTTTCTGGCCAGTTAGCTCACTCTGTAGAGCGGGATGCTGCTAACACCAAGGTCAAGGGTTTGGATCTCAGTACTGGCCAGCTGTCAAAAACAAACAAAAAACCTTTTAAATGTAGGAGTTTAGGGCCGGCCCGTGGCTCACTCGGGAGAGTGCGGTGCTGATACACCAAGGCCGCGGGTTCGGATCCCATATAGGGATGGCCGGTTTGCTCACTGGCTGAGCG
>NW_007752626.1:0-215 GCF_000696425.1 Galeopterus variegatus
AGTTCTGAAATGTTACATATCTTTCTTTAGCTTTTGTTACTTTTTCAAAATTGTATGTAAAATCTGTAAAAATCATAGTAATAGTTATAAATACCAATCTATGAAAGTAGTGGTTTGCAACACAAAGTTCTATTCTGATCATCTTCTGTCTTCTAATCAGTTGCTGTCATCTGGGGTACTCAGTTAAATTGTGGTTTGAACTTCCTCAACTTGAC
>NW_007752626.1:286-1567 GCF_000696425.1 Galeopterus variegatus
TTTCTCTTTACCTTATGCGGTCTTACGCCTTATGACACCTAGGCTGGTCCAGGTGAAACATGGGTATGTATTATGTATTATCCTGGGACACCTGACATTTCAGAGCGAAGTCAAGGGAAAAAAATATACCAAGCCTTAGCCTGGGTCATGAAGGTAGGCACGGAACATTCCAACTATTAGATAAGCTAAAAGCAAGTAATTTTTCCTCAAAAATAGATCCTGCTTTGAAATTTCTCATTTATTTTTGTCATTACCACTGTCCTAGTTATCCATGTTTGGGATATTTATACTTAAGGNTTATTTTATTAAAAAGGGGTTTCAAGGACAGGCATTTTAGCTCACTTGGGACAGCGTGGTGATGGTAACATCAAGGTCACAGGTGTGGCTCCCTGAACTGGCCAGATGCCAACAAAAACCAAACAGAAAACCAAAAGGAATTTCAAGAAGAAAATAAATTTACTTGTAATCTCATCATCTAAGTATTTGTTTCTTTTATATACTTTATTTCTAACTAAATCAGAAGCATACTATATCAAGGCCTGCTTTTTTTTTTTCGTACAGCATTTTCCCATGTCATTGTTTAGTCTTTGAAAACCTTAGTTTTAACCTTGACCTCTTATAAGAACCATAATTTATTTTCATATTTCATTTTTGTTGGGGTTTAAGTGGCTGTAAACAATACCATAGTAATTAGAAAATAATCATATGGATTGGAAATACAACCACACCCTAATTTTCATTCAAATTATTTTCATATAGATATAGTAGTTCTCAGACATTTCTCGTTTCAAAACACTACTAGAATAATATTCTACTATCAGTGATCCTTTTAACTTCTTATGAAGCCTTTCTTCCAGATTTCCAACCAACTGAAGATAAGACTGACAGATTTCTCATGATCCTTCCTAACTCTGTCATGAGATGTTAGCAGACCTACAGTATTTCAGAATTTAACCTATTTATTTTTACCACTTCCCTATGAGATTAACAGTGGTTGCCGAAGCTTTACTAAAGGGGTTAACTAGACATAAGACTTTTGAAGGTAGGTGTCATGCCTAGTCATTGTTCCCTTCCCTGGCAATAGCAATCACTCAAAAACTTTGACTAACAAGTAGTCTCTTCCCTTTCAACAATTCCAAGCATAATTTTTATTTTTTCACTCATATTTGAAGGTAACTAGAGTCCACCATAAACTAAGTTAAAAGAATTGCATTTTAGCTTCCCTCCCTTTTCTCCCAGCTCCTTTTGCCTTTACACTCTTTGATCCTCATAATAGGTAAT
>NW_007752626.1:3270-3780 GCF_000696425.1 Galeopterus variegatus
CATCTGTCCTGTGAGCCAGATCATAAACATATGCAGTGTTCAGAGGAGGGCCAGAGAAAGGGCTTAAACCAGGCCTTCATTAAATATATAAATAAATACTTAAGTAGTTTGGTCTTCAACTCAACTTAAAATTAGAATGAAGATGGTTAGAGACGTCTTGTTGAAATGAACATTGTGCTGAATGGAAACTAAGTATTCTACATGAAATAGTAGTAAAGGGCAGAACTTTTCTTTGCTCTTAAGCCAGTCTCTCTCCAAGTAGACAATTCGGATCTGACACATAACAGGCATTCAAAACAATAAAAGAATAACAGAACTTTGCTTGTAGGTAAATAGAAGGCCAGAAATAAAGGGAGTACTCCATGATGTAATTTAAAAAAGTACTTCACAGCTTCTATATATCTGGAGATGTTATGAAAACTTTAAAGGCATAATTATTGTATAGGTGTTCAGGTAGTTATACAGAAATGTAACACCAGAAAAATACTCTGCTCCTGATTCAATTAGTCC
>NW_007752626.1:5336-6110 GCF_000696425.1 Galeopterus variegatus
AGCACTTCAGATTTGGATAAGGGATTCTCAACTGGTATGGATTCTGTAAATATTCAAAATCAAAAAAAATCTGAAGTGTGAAACACTTCTGATCCCAAGCATTTCAGAAAAGGGATATTCAACCTGTATTTTAAAACCTATAAAATACCAATATTTAAACAACAAACTAACCATTCTAAGCTTCTGTTTGTTTATCTGTAAAATATGGATGACCTTAAATATGAGTTGCACATATTAAGTAAAAAATATACATAATGTAGGGTACATGGCAAATGCTAAATAACTGGTCCCTATGAATAATAATAAGCCCTATTCCTTATTACTTCATGTTTCCCCCAAAATTTGATTTATATCGTAACACAGAACAATTCTGAAGTTATTTCAAGCTGGATAAAAAGATTCTAAGAGGAATAACAGAGATTCAACATTTGTTACATCTTATAACTATTTTTAAGGTGATTTATCATTCTTAACATTTCCCTCTATTATTTACTATAACCCAGATTTCTTTAATATTTTTAAACATCAATACAACCATTGAAATATGTATTTAAAATATACAGCTACATAAAATTTATCTTAAAATGCATACTTTATTTCAGTAGCCAATGACCATCAATCAAATGAAGAAAGGAAACCAATATGATGAAGACAGACAAGTCTAAGGAGTGGTTTACTGGAAGTGAAGAATGAGATGGCTCAAAAAAAGCAATTTGGAATCATTCACTACAAAATGTCAAACTGCAAGACAAGTGTCCAAAAGAGACATTTAGG
>NW_007752626.1:8081-8772 GCF_000696425.1 Galeopterus variegatus
TTGGTGTTGTCAGCACCACGCTCAGCCAGTGACTGAACCAGCCAACCCTATATAGGATCCAAGCCCGTGGCCTTGTTGTTATCAGCACCGCACTCTCCCGTGTGAGCCGCGGGCTGGCCCTACAAAATGAACATTTTAGTATGGTACTTAGGCAAACTAAAAGTGTATTTAAATATCACGTTACACACAAAAAACAGCTCCATAGGCCATCCTAGGTTTTCTTTTCTTATTGTGCTGAAATGACATGCGTTTGGAAAGCAATTAGCGAGTTAAAGTATTTCATTTGTTAGAATAGTCCTATTAACTGTCATTTTACTGCTTCGCAAAGNAACGGAAACCAACCAGTCTCTGACAATGACCTCGGTTATCTTTTCACATGAGAGTTCACAGATGCTAGTCCACAGATGCGGATTCCATCTAAAAGTTCAATAACCTGTGTGATGATTTCAGAAAAGTGAAAAATATACTTTACATGTCTAGTAAAATAATAACTTTATATTTATGTTCACTGTACCTCTTACGCACATTTAAATGCTATAGTTAAATTGGGGGTGAAGTAAAATGCAAATTAGGGCACATAATATTAATTTCACAGGATATTAAGTAAAAAAAATACAGAGACCATAATTTAACTTTACACTTTAAAAACTTCTCTTCAAATTGTCAGAAGAAATATGCATCTGATATTACT
>NW_007752627.1:0-763 GCF_000696425.1 Galeopterus variegatus
TTTCATTGAGGTCTGAAAAAACAAACACTTGACATGATTTCAATTTTTAAAAATTTGGAGAAACTTGGCTTGTCATCTAACATATAGTCTATCCAAGAGAATGTTTCATGTGCTTATTAAAAGAATGTGCATTCTGCAGCTGTTGGATAAAATGTCCTGTAAATGTCTGTTCAATCCATTTGGTCTATAGTGCAGTTTAAATCTAATTTTTTTTTGTTGTTATTTTGCCTAGATGATCTGTTCAGTGCTGAGATGGGAGTATTGAAGTCCCTTACTATTATTGCATTGGGGTATATCTCTCCTTTTATCTCTAATAATTTTTGCTTTTTATATCTAGGTGCTCCAGTGTTGGGTGCATATATATTTAAAAGTGTTATATCCTCTTGCTACATTAAACCCTTTATAATTATATAATGACCTTGTTCATCTCTTTTTATAGTATTAAATTTAAATCTATTTTGTCCCATATANACACAGAGACTATACCACTGTGTCTACCTGGAACCAATACTAAAACACCCTATTCAATGGTCAATATAAAACACACCTAAAAACAGAGTCTCTCCCCTCAAAAGCCACTCCAAAGTAATAGAAGAAGCAACTGCTCTACCAGATAATGAGACATCAATGTAGGGATACAAGAAGTTTTTTTTTTTAAAAAAGTATGATACTACCAAAAGAATGCAATAATTCTCAAGTACTAGACTCTATATAGCAGGAAACCCTTGAAATGACAGAAATGGAATTCCTAGCAACAATCTTA
>NW_007752627.1:5824-6582 GCF_000696425.1 Galeopterus variegatus
TGATGCTGCTGTCACCACATGCACCAGTGGTTACTGACACCACATGGGCCCCCTGTGCTGCCTCCACACCAGACACGCCCACCACAGATGAGCCCCCTCTCCACTGCCACCCACTCAGCTGTGCTGGCACAAGGAGACTCACAAGTGGAACCACCAGAAGGAGGTAAGTGAACACAAACCCATGTCCCAGTAGCACAACCCACAGGGGGAATTATGTTGACACTGTGGTCATGCTCCCAAGGGTTAGAGCTACATACACAGCCTTTGTGAATGCCTTGACCTAGAGAGAGACACACATGGAGTCCTCAGAGAGTACAGAAACCCAGGACAGCCAAATAGAGTACAGAAGAAAATTCCCAGCCACAACCAACCATGGGAAGCAAGAACCCTGGAGGAACCTCTGCCTGTAGGAATGAGGAAAGAGAAACCCTCCCCAGGGTCACCAATTTAATCTGAGGAGTTCCAGTATACCCCAGCACACCTATCAGGACAGGACACTTACCAAGGTGCTCCCAGAGTCAGTCAACCCAGCCAAAGAGTGACAAGCCACTCGGGCACTTCTCATAAGAGCTCAAGAGCTCACCCATATCTTTCATGAACCAGCAGAATGTCACTAACCATAGCAAGGAAACACTAAGTGCCCAAGTGCTTAGGAGGCACTCACACAAATCCAACATTGAATATGGCTTAAGTAACCACACAGAGACTATACCACTGTGTCTACCTGGAACCAATACTAAAACACCCTATTCAATGGT
>NW_007752627.1:8163-8772 GCF_000696425.1 Galeopterus variegatus
GGATGCCAATATTCTAGACAGATCCTTGGCTCTTATGAAAATGAAACCTAAAATTTGTCTTCTTGTTTTTGCTGACAGCCAGAATAGTTGAAGAAGAATGCAAAATTTCATTCACTCACGAAGTAATCCGGATTAGCCAATGCAAATGCCCTGCTTCTGACAGAAAGCAAATTTCAAAAAAAATTCAGAGCTATGAATTGGAACCTACTGCACCTTAAACTTTTGCTTATATAAGATTATTATATTTCTTTATATTTCAGAAAGGAAAGAAATATTGAGCCTTATAAACTGGAAGCTCAGATGGAAGCTTGCAATTTTCTACTAGTCTTTTCAAAAGCAAAGCTATCTGTATTGGCTTTGTTCCTTCTTAATCTGGAAGTAGAAATGTTGTAATTCACTGAATTACTGAAAATTCTCCAGCTTGTTTTAAAGCATTGAAAGATTAATGACACCGACTTCTTTTACTGGAGGGAGGTAGCTTCTAAATTCCTAGTTGAATGTTTTCTCTTAAATGTTGCAAGAAGTTGGCTTGAATTGTTTCTAAATGCGCAGCCCAGACCCTCAAGACAGTTATTGTGGTGTTCCTAAATTGTCAACAGTACTGAAAGG
>NW_007752628.1:0-8772 GCF_000696425.1 Galeopterus variegatus
GAGGACAACAACACCCTGTCCTTCCTCTGTTCAGTGTTTAGTGTTCATTTTATGATAAGGAGAAAGAAAGCTTTGGGGTAGTGATATTCTCTGCTGGAGGACTGAATCGCTTGAATGATCCATCCAATTTTGAGTCTGAGTAAATCTAGGTTCCCATGTCTTATGTTTCTGCAAATTCATTTCACCAGACAAGATAAACTTCTTTTAGCTTCTTCATGGAGAAGATCCTTGCAGGAACTTCAAATCCCCGGGCTGCAGCCGGTGCACTACTCCATGCTTGAACTTGTTTCATTAGCCCACAGCATACATGCTACACGGCTTAACACAGTTCTCAGCTGGACTTCGTCATCTGGGGAAATAGGTTTTGCCATCTTTGCATTTATTTATTTATTTAAAACAATTGCTTGAGTTTCCACCTGGGTTTTCTATAGAGGAAAAAAAGTCCCCCTAAATTACCCAGGGAATTCCCTCTCACAGGGCATTGGATTAAGCGTGGCCAGTGGCTGAGATCTTTGATCCTGGGCGTAAGTAGACAAGTCAAAAGGAGCTGTTGGCTAAAATTTTAGGAAGAATTCTATGAGAAGAGCAAGATGATTGTAAGCTTCCTAGATCCAGCCTGTTAAAATGACATCCATATTACCAGGACCAACATCCATATTACCAGGACCTGTCAGTACTGTTGGGAAAATACACAATCTCATTTCCTCTATAATACCCCTGAACTTCCTCCCCTATCTATACCCCCCTACACACTCCTTCCCACCACTGGGTTATTTTGAAGCAATACCAGATATTTTATTACATATCTAAAAACAAAGGAAACATAAGAAAGGTGTAATATTTTAAGATGATATTAACATATTCTGTGTTTCTTTAATGCCCCACAACACACACACCCACACTCATCATGAAGAGCTGTCAGTCACTTAAAGAAATTGTTGCTAACCAAGCTCTTGACTTTCTTTCCATTTATGGTACAAGCTTCTGTAACAGTGCTTTGTGTTAATTACCAAATCCCTCCTGCAGCCAGAGCATGATACATTTTTAGTATGAGACAATACAATGAGATGTTTACGCTATGAAATTTTGGGACACGATTTTTCATCATAGCAAAACAACACATACTTTATGTGTTTGGTTTTACTTCCAAAGTCTTTCCAACTCTGAAAGCACTGTACTCTGACAGTGCCTGTAAGGTCAGTAATTCTTTTTTAATTTACAACTTTTCCAGAATTTGTTTCTGTAACTTAAGGTTTCTCAACTGGATTATTTCTAATTGAGCTGTAATTTGAAAGTATTGTCCTCAAGGGTGTTTGTGCTGACAACTGAAGTTTCATTACTTTAAAGCTAACTTCCTGAAAGTGTATCACAAAATGTTCCCAAATTGTAATATATGCAACAACAAAAAATCCCTATTATCAGCATACCTTAACTACACAGTCAGTATTTAAGAAAAAAATGGAAATATTAGCAGCTTCTACACTGGAATCTTACCAACTTATTTTCACTTTTGAATAGAATTTGCTAGTCTTGTCCTAGGACCCTATGCTTAATGACATATAGGACAGCATTCCTTTGACATGGACCCCAAGGATAGTTTTAAAGCCAGACGTCAGTGTAGTAGTTCTCAAACAAACTGAAAATTTGTAATACTCTTATGATACCATAAAAAATATCTGCATATTGAATTCTATAATGTGAAGTCGGAACACATCTACTGTAAGAAAATATAGCTCTTATGCAGTATAACAACAAAACTATAAGCATATTTCTATAAACAGTTTAAACTACTGAACCTAAGCATGACTGACAATTTTAAATTTTCTAATATCGTTTAGGTATAAAACTTCATAGCTTTCAATCCTTTTTTTCTGTTAGCATACAGACAAATAGAGGGCAAGAAAGGCTGGGAAAAAATTATAGTAAAAAATCTTTAAATTGAGAAAAAAAATTCAATCTACTAACTTTACTTTCTTTTTTTCTCTGAATTGGACACACAGCATCACTATTTGATTTTAGCAAAAAACATTCAGGTTTAGCTTATGGAATGCAGATAACCCTGGGGAAACATGACTTGAAGTCACTATATAATTTCCCATTAAATAAACATCTGAACTTCAACTTAACAGCTCCCAAGTGAGATCAAGTACCTGAAAAGTGTCGAATACATCACGTAAACATTACGTGAAAGGTGCACGTGTAGCAGTGCATATCAGATTTTTAACTGCTAGAAACGTACTTGCTGCCAAACTTTGCCACCCACTGCTAACCTCACCTTGTTCCTTGGAAGGCAGAAGCTTATTTTGCAATAGAAAGAGAAGTTCTTTAATTTATATTAAGTTCTTAAAATTATTTCTTGGTATTGGTAGACCTAGATTTACCTTATTTCAAGATTGTACTTATTTTTTAACAGGCTTATATATGTTGCAATATGTATATAATTCACAGAGATACAATTTACCCATTTAAAGTGTACAAATTAGTGGCTTCTACTATATTTACAGAGTTGTGCATCCATCATCACAATTGCAATTTTAGAATATTTTTATCACCCCCAGAAGAAACCCTGTATTCCTTGGCTGACATCCCTCAATTCCCCCATATTCCCAGTCATAGACCAACACTAATCTGCTTTCTTTCTCTGTAGATCCTCCTATTCTGAACATGTCATATAAATGGCATCATACAATATATGATGTGAAAGATACGAAGTCCTTTGTGACTGGCTTCTTTCACTTAGCCTAATGCTTTCAAGTTTCATCCATGTTGTTGCATATATCAGTATCTCATTCCTTTTTATGGCTTAATAATATTCCATTGCATGGACGTACCACCTTTTATTTATCCATTCATTAGTTTGTGAACATTTGAGTTGTTTCCATTTTTTGTGGGTTTTTTGTGGGTTGGTTTTCTTCTATTTTTTTGTTTTTGTTTTGGTTTTGTTTCTGCCTTTATCAATAATTCTGCACACGTTCGTGGACATATGTTTTTATTTCTCTTGAGTATATACTTAGGAATAGAATTGCTGGATCATATGGCAACTCTGCTTAGCTTTTTGAAGAATTGCCAGACCATTTTCCAAAGTAGCTGCACTATTTTACATCCCCACCAGCAGTGTATAAAGGTTCTAATTTCTCCACTTTCTCACCAACATTTGTCATCATCTGCCTTTTTGTTACTATCTTATCTTTTTGTCAGAGTGGTTATAAAATGCTATCTCATTGTAGTTTCATCTGCATTTCTCTGATGGCTAATTACGTTCAATATCTTTTCATGTGCCTCTTAGTCATTTATATATCTCTTTGGAGAAATGTCTATTCAGATCCTTTGCCCATTTTTTAAATTAGGTTGTCTTTTTATTATTGAATTATGATAGTTCTTTATATATTAAAATTGTGCTTTTAAAGAGCTCTGAATATTAGACTATAGAGCAATTACTGTACAGCTTGTCATATGTCATAGCTAAGGTCATTCTTAAGAAGAATTCCTTACTGTAGTTAACACCTACTGCAAATAAGCATTCTTAAGTGTTTGTTACAAAGTATAATGCAAATGATAAAATGCTTACAAAAGTGACTAGTTTTATGGGATTATATACTTTAGAAATAAAACTTCTCCCCTCCCTTAAAAAAGAAAATAGTCAAATGGCATTGTCTCAGTACAGTGGTATTTCATTAGTAATAAATTTTGTTTGTCTTAGGCATAGGAGGATTCTTGCCTTTATCTGTAGAGACTGGTGTTTTAGCTAAAACTTTGAAGACATAAGATATTAGTTAGTCTGGGTATTATAATTGTGCCTCTTACATTTTAAAAATGGTAAACTTAAAGTTTTAAGACTTTGGCTTCATTAAAACAATTGTTGAAGGGCCGACCCTGTGGCTCACTCAGGAGAGTGCCACGCTGGGAGCGCCAAGGCTGCGGGTTCGGATCCTATATGTGGATGGCCGGTGCGCTCACTGGCTGAGCGCGGTGCAGGCGACACCAAGCCAAGGGTTGCAATCCTCTTACCGGTCAAAAAAAGGGAAAAAAAAATTGTTGAAATCCCTTAAATGTAGATGGGAAATGCATCAATTATAACTTTTTGTTATATTAAAATACTATGTGTTAATTTTTTCAGTCATAATGAATAAAAAAGTTAATTTTAAAAATAAGGCAGGTAACGCAGCAGTTTGAATATACTTAACACTACTGAACAATACATTTTAAAATGGTTCAGGTGGCAAATTTTGTTATGTGTTTTTTACCACAATTAAAAAAAATTTTTAAATAAAGCAAGGGTAGTATTTTAATGTTAATTCTTTTGAACAGGACATTCTCAATGGTTATTTGCTTATCGGTTTTTTCCACCAAACGTTCAAAGCACATCATACACTGCTATGAGTTAGCTTTCTCACTATCCTGGATTTCACTTTCTGAGATAAGTAATACAGGTACTAGGGTTATCCAGAATGTTAGCTCTTGCAGGTGGTGATCAGGTATCTCTCTAAATTGAGACATTTCTCAGCCATCCCTGTGGTTGCTCTAAGTAGGTGGTTGGGAGTGAGGGTGCAGGTTGGGGGAGACACAGACTGCAGTAGGAGGTCTTCTGGGTTATAAGGAACGTGGATGCTAAGAAGGCACTGATAATACAAATCTCACTGGTATGAAGTAGATTTTACAAGCTGCTTTAGTCTCCTGGTACAGCTTAGTTTATGGAATGGTCCCATTGCTGAAAGTTCTGTTTAGGTCTTTTACAATAGTATTCAATAATATATTCATTATAATGTTTTTTATTGTGAGTTATAATTCCAAGTTGGTTATTTTCAACCCAGAAAGAAAGTAAATGTCTACTTTCCTTAATATCTACACTTGAGCATCGACAAAGAGAGCCCCTCAAGTTGTGTTCTTTAGGACCCTCCTCTTTTGAAGGCTCTAGGAAGATTTTGAAGTCTGCATCTTTAGGGAATGACTTCCGTTGCCTTTTGATCATCAGTAAGGAAGGGCCAAAGTGAAGCTGGCCAGAAAGGGCTGAGCTGCCCATTCTCAATAATTTTGGGGTTGTTTCATTCAATTTCTATCTCCTGTCTTGAGTTCCCGTCAAGGGCTGCTCAAAATTGACTTGTACTTGATGAGCCAGTTTGTCATGGTACAGATTATTGCTAATTTTTATTATTGAATAGCAACTTCTGGCATTGACATTTAACTCTTTCAGATATACAAGGGTACTTCAAAAAGTTCATGGAAAGATTCATATTATCTTCTAATTCTATTTATCCTTGAACTTTTTGAAGTATCCTAATATAAGTGATGTATGTGCTGATTACAAATCATTCCTCTGTGTCCATTAAAGAAAAGCCCCAAGAGACTCTTTGGTGTAAGCTAACTGTAAGCCACTGAATACTCTTTAAAGAAACAAAACTGTGTTAAGAGAAAACTAAAGAGGCTTGAGTCTTTTGAAGTTGATATCAAGAAGAGCAGCACTGTCTTCCTTCAAAATCTCCATTGGTGCAAGTGCCAGAGACAGGATGAATTGTTGGTCTGAGCAAGGGTACACAGGAATTTTAAAGAACACTGATAGAGTAATGCACGGACTATCCTCGATAACAAGGGCTGGCTTTTTTTCACTAACAATTGGTTTCCTCTGTTATTTTGCTTGCTCAGATTTTCTTTTCTGTGTTGAAATTCACACAAGGGTCATAGCATAAAAACCCACAAGAAAATAAACAAAATATCCCAAAGTATTTGGAAATCTAAGTGTTAGACATTGTTCAGCAATGCCTGTGCCTTGGTTGGACAAAAGCACACTCGGTAGTATGTATGTTGGCTTTGTTCTTGGCAGCTCGGGGCCAGAGTTTCCTCTCCAAGTGCAAGCTGCATGAAGGCAGACAGCCCATCCCCACTCTGATTAAGTTTGCAGTCCAGCTTTTCAGTATGTACCACACAGGCATGGTGCTCTGCAAATGTCTGTTCACGCTGGGGATTTTCCCAAGGAAAACACTTAGCGGTATCATATTTGTGGTCTCTCTAAGGGGAAAATTCCACCAAGTGGTTCCTTTGAAAACTTTCTACTTCAACAGTACTCACAAATAATGTTCAAAGGGATATCTTTGAGAAAAGATTCCTTGAAATTTTGCAGGAACACGTCATTCCTGCCTCCATAGAATACAAATACAGAGCTGCCAGTAGGAATTTTAAGTACACTATATCCACCCCATGTTAGCTGTACTATTGGGGTATGAAGGTCAGGGGTAGAATTGGTTCCGTGGGATATTTCTCATTCAGATCACCCCTATTCCAAAGCCTTAGTATCAGTAGCCAAGATGTATCTAGCCTAATAAAATATAGGTTCTATATGACATCATGTTATGATACACATTTTTATTTGTTTTTCCTTAATTACCCCATTGGAAATGTGTAGATCTTCTTTTACAGTTTCAAGTAAGAGTCTAATTTGATCATTTTTCTCTCAAAATACTCTTCAAGCCCTGTGAGCCCTCAACAAACACTCACTGTTAATCACTTTCTATTTTCAGCCACATACTGCTCATAATGCACTCTACTAAGGATTTGAATGAAATGATTTAATTATTTTCAATGTACAAAAGGCAAAATTAGCTGCCATGAATCTCTCTCCGGAGTAAAGCATTGTTGATCCTTCCAAATAAATATTCTCATTTTTGACATTCAATCAAGATACACTCAAATTCAAATAGATTTTTGTTAAGAAGAATATTTCCTCTGGCATTCAAAAGGGCTTCAAATATTGCTCAGAAGAGAAAGAGGAAAGAAAGAGACCAAATGTATTAAAGAAAATTTAATCAGTTTTACTTTTGCACGTTATTTCTGTGGTTCTATAGACCCAACAGTCTACTCACACTAAAGAGCACGTATAAAAATCAAGATAAAATCGGTGATTCTTTCATGGCAGGAGATTTTTGCCAGCACCAGAAAAAGACAGATTTTGGTCAAATTTTGATGGAAGGATTATTTTCATAACACACATCCAGATTCCAGGGATCCATTTTAATTTATTTTTACAACTGAAATCCAGTTTTTAAAATGGCAGCAGTGACCATAATTAGATTTTTAAAGAGAGCAGTTTCCTTTATCATAATTTATCACAGTAACATTATAATTTTTTGGTTTAGGTTTTAATTTATTCCAACCTTTATTTGGAGGAAGGTAAAATCAGCCATGAGTTTATAGTGAGCATTTTGGAATCCTGTTATTTGAATCATCCATTATGTCCTATAGAATTAGAGAGATACGGTTAATGTAAACTATTCTGCATTTCTATGTGATCACTTAGGTTTCTCTTTTTAACTAAGGCATTAATTAGCATTAAGTTTATCATTTGGTTTGTGCTTATCCCTGTTTTTGAGGACCAAGCATACAGATATGTAAGGAATAGTGTTTTATTCTTCTAATCACCTTTCCATTATTAAGATTTTTTTTTAATGACCACACTGTCTCAATGTTTAAAGGAAATTTTAAAAGGTTGGCATTTCAATTATTTTATATGCAGGCAGGACTATGCCATACTGAGTAACACACTTACATTTCAAAAATTTAACTTAGGAACTTTTCAAGGAAATTGAGATTTGTGTCAAAAAACCTTTTTACTAATTTAGAACAAAATTTTTAAGTTAATTTGAATCTGCAAAATCTACCATTTTTGCCCCCATAATTAGCCAGATCTTTGTAGTACAAGCTCAAAATGCATTCTGTACTATACCACATACTTGTCTCTTCCTCAGAATAGTTTGAGAGTTTGGCTTTTATAACCTTTAGTTGCCCTTGAAAGGTATTTATGGCTTCAATGGACTTTGTTTGTAATCACAGTGTTCTTGTAGTAACCCTCCAGGCCTTGTGACACTGAGCTACTGATATCAACTTCCCACGTGTACAGATAGTCCAAATCCACATTCAAAAAGTGCAGTTTCACCAGGAGAGAGACTTGAAAAGCACTTTTTCTAAGGCAGGAACAGGCCCAGAGTATGACTGGTTGTTAGAGATAGCAATTCCTGCCTTTCTTCCCTGCAGCCACATACATTGTGGGAAGATTCACTGGAGAGAAGTATAGGACTTTGATCTCTCATGACCCTAACTGCATAAATGACCTGTGGTTCAGGGACTACTAAGATTTCAATAGAAGAAAAAAGTATGAAAGCAAAAAAGCATTCAAAAACACCACCACAAATATATACTTTTATACTACATATAATGACCATTACAGTGAACCATTTAGGGCAGTTATTATATTCTTTACGTATGTTTAGTTGTGAAAGTCACAAATCTATCCTAGCTGAATGAATGAATCCATCTGATTCGCTCATTGGTGAAAGATTCTTTGAGAGATTCATTATCTCTATCACAAAAAAAAATGGACTATTGGTGTAAATTCCTATTTTTATGCTTCCTAAAGAAAAACACAATCATATCTTCTATCTATTGATAAGACCGAGACTGTAAAGTGACATAAAGAGAGAGCAGGGCTGTAGTTTTCTATAGGTTGTTATTTGTCTGTTAAAAGAAAGATATTTCTCTTTAAGGAACTTCATTTCAGCAGATTTGTTCTAAAACAATTCCTGACTTTGTTGAAAGGACAAGGTATAGTTCACTTTGAGAAAATACCCTAAAGAAAAGTCTGGATCAATGGTTCTCACAATTTTTCCAGGCCAGCTATACTTGAGGGATAAAAAGTCACTTTTTTCAGTAATCAATAGAAGTTGATATAACCTCTTGTTTTTGTTTCTATTGTTGGTGTAGAAGGAGCGGAGGAGCTCTGTAAAC
>NW_007752629.1:0-357 GCF_000696425.1 Galeopterus variegatus
ACTTCCCCACCCAAATTCACTCATTCAATTAATATTGTCCCTGACTAATAAAGGTTATATTCTGTCAAGAGTCAGACAGTACACAAAAAAGACGATTTCATGTTGTAATAAGTATAAGGAGATAAACTGGGTGATGAAATATAGAGTAACAGAGAGGCAAGTTCAGATAGGATGGACAGAAAACATTTATTAAGTGCCTACCTGCAGCTAGTGTTAGCTAAAATACCATGTCGAAAAAATGAATGAATGCATCAAGGCAGGTTTTATAATGATCTGATTGGGGACTTCTACTGTATATAATTTAGGACCAACATAAGGAAAATTAGGCTGAAAGAGTTATCTTTAGGCTGTCATCAC
>NW_007752629.1:5312-6283 GCF_000696425.1 Galeopterus variegatus
GTTACAAATCATACCCATTCTTTATGCACATATCCAACCTTCCCTCTCCCACTTCCCCTCCTCGTTTTTTTATTTTCCCTTTTTGTCTTTTTTTGTGACCGGTAATGGGATCGCAACCCTCGGTGTCACGCCCGTACCGCGACCGGCAACGGGATTGCAACCCTCTGTGCTGCACCCGCGCCGCGTTCAACCAGTGAGCTGACCAGTCTCTATATGGGATCCGAACCCTCGGCGGGAGCGCCGCTGCGCTCTCAAGCACCACACTCTACCAAGTGCGCCACCGGGCCGGCCCATCCCCTCCATGTTTTACTTCTTTATTCTTGTTTGTTTTCTAATTCCTTACAAAGATATATACTGCTTATGTAATAATAAAAGATTATGTTTTTAAAAATTCTGCAGCCATTATGAATTATTATTTTTTTTAAAAGAAACACTTTCCTGTTTAGAAATGTAAAATATTCAACATAGGGAATTGGGAAAATATAATTTTCTGAAAATCACAGCATTCAGAGAAAATCTCAGTGATGAAAATGAATCCTTATCTTGTCAAATGACTTTTCTTCATCTATCAAGAAAATAAAATGGAACAAATAAAGATGACTCTGGTTTCACTTTGCCACATGGATTTAAGGTAGGATAAGCCTGAAGGTTGGGAACTCAGCAAACAGGTTACTGCATTAATCCAAAAAAAGAGATGATGAGAGCCTGAAGGGATGTGTTAGCAGTGGGAATAGAGGGAGGAGGACAGGGCTATTACGGAGGTAGAACTGGCATGATTGGAAATATACTGGCTGTAATGGGGAGCATTTATCAACGATGAAGGAAAATTCCTCAGGTTGGTAGTGATATGAGACCCTGGGAGAAAAGCCTTCTAAGCCCCAGGAGCAGCAAATGCTAACACTCTGAAATTGCAATGTGTTGGGCCTATGCAAGGAAGGCAATCAAAGAAGCAATTCTGACCCAAGTATAGT
>NW_007752629.1:8424-8772 GCF_000696425.1 Galeopterus variegatus
TCTTACTCTGCATATCTTCTTCTGCTCCTAGCACTGGATTTATGTCACCAACTATTTGCTGAATCTAACTGAATGGAAAACATAAAGGTTAAGATTAAAACCGAAATTTTTCCTTTACTCCTCCACCAAATTAGGAACATATCAAGTTTTGGTGGGTGGTGGCAATAGGAAATTACTATAAGAAGAATGACCAAGTAAATTCAAGTATAACAGGAAATGATCAATTGCCTTAATGAAATCTATCTGAATGTGCCAGTAATTCTGTGAGATTAAAAAAATCTAACAAGAGTTCAAATGGATAAATATGAAATACCACCCATTAAATTAGTCATGGAGGAGTAGTGTATT
>NW_007752629.1:11609-12005 GCF_000696425.1 Galeopterus variegatus
ACATTCAATATCAGGCTGGCCCATGGCTCACTTGGGAGAGCGTCGTGCTGATAACACCAAGGCCACGGGTTCAGATCCCTGTATAGGGATGGCCGCTTGGCTCACTCGGGAGAGCTTGGTGCTGACAACACCAAGTCAAGGGTTGAGATCCCCTAACCGGTCATCTTTTTTAAAAGGGGGAAAAGAAAAAGAAACATTCAATATTGTCTTGACTAATTATTCAAAGATACACTGTGCTTTGTGTCCCCTTCCTCTTGCCCCCGCCACTCTCTAGTAACCACCAGTCTACTCTCTGCTTCTATGAGGTCAATTTTTTTAGCTTATGCATATGCGGAAGAACCTGTGGTCTTTCTCTCTCTTTCTGTGCCTGGCTTATTTCACTTAACATATTTCCTC
>NW_007752630.1:0-366 GCF_000696425.1 Galeopterus variegatus
AAAACTGTGTTAGCTGTTATTTTATTGTTGAGTTTTGAAAATTCTTTTTCTTTTCTGGATTGGAGTCCTTTGTCAGATGTGTGTTTTGGAAATACTTTCTCCCCATCAAGAGTGTCTTTCAAAAAGAAGTGTTTAGTGTTGATAAAATTCAATTTCTCAATTTTTTTCTTTTATGGGTCATGATTTTGGTGTCATGTCTAAGAAATTTTTACCTAACCTAAGGTCACAAGTTTTCTTTTGTATTTTCTTCTGAAAGTTTTATAGTTTGAGGTTTTTCATTTAGGTCTATGTTTCATTGCGGGTAACACTTTGTGTACGGTGTGAGGTAAGGGTAGGAGCCTCTGACCTCTGCTGCTGCTGCTGCTG
>NW_007752630.1:6073-6459 GCF_000696425.1 Galeopterus variegatus
TGGTATTATCCGTTATTTATTTATTTTTAATTTCAGCCATGTGCAGCGTATCTCTTTATAGTTTTAACTTGTATTTCTTTAGTGACAACTAATGTCGAGCATCTTTTCATGTTATTCTTTGCTATCTGTGTATCTTCTTTGGTGAAATGTCTATTGCTCATTTTTTTAAAAAACTGTGTTAGCTGTTATTTTATTGTTGAGTTTTGAAAATTCTTTTTCTTTTCTGGATTGGAGTCCTTTGTCAGATGTGTGTTTTGGAAATACTTTCTCCCCATCAAGAGTGTCTTTCAAAAAGAAGTGTTTAGTGTTGATAAAATTCAATTTCTCAATTTTTTTCTTTTATGGGTCATGATTTTGGTGTCATGTCTAAGAAATTTTTACCTAAC
>NW_007752630.1:8540-8770 GCF_000696425.1 Galeopterus variegatus
CGTCTGGGAGGCCTTCCAGTACTTGCTTGGTAAGTGCACTCTTTGTAAATATCATCTCTGTGTGTGGTACAGTTTGAGTTGCATTAATTAATTCATTAATGTACTTACTTATACCTGCTTTGTGCCAAAGTGGAGTTATGGAGGCTTACAGAGTAAAATGCAGTGAGATAACATATATCCGAAGCAAATGAGAAAGGAAAATAAAGAACAAAGGAAGGAATGTCACAGGG
>NW_007752631.1:0-364 GCF_000696425.1 Galeopterus variegatus
AAGCAGGACTTTAATCATGCTGGTCTACTCATATGCTGAAAAGTCTAGAGTAGAAATGCACCATGGTATGGAGAGCAGTTCCTGGTACCGTGGTTGAAATCAAGCATTGTTTAAATACGAATGTTCTTATTTCTGCTGTTGTCCACACCCATTGTCTAAATTCTAAACCTTGTTGTTGTCTTCTTGAATAGGTTTGCAATGCCCTGATTTTGAAGTCTTGATTTATTTCCTGCTCAATGCTGCACCATTGCCTCCCAGATTACAGACCTTTTTTTATTGCATCCACAAATTATTGCATTTTCAGTTTCCTGTCCAAACCACATAGGTTCCTAATCTAGAGTCCACTTTATTCTTTGAGGTCTGT
>NW_007752631.1:1646-4614 GCF_000696425.1 Galeopterus variegatus
TCATTGTGGCATCCAAAACATGCCCACAAATCTCTCAAATGTCCCCAATGGGTTAATGCCACTTCTAATGAGAACCACTGGCTTATTCAACTTTCAATAGCTGGGGTTGGAGAGGAACCCACAGAAAGTGTGGGTTTTCACAGCCTGAACAAAAATCAGCAAGAAGAGTAGGGGATGACTATTGGGTAGGCGTCCACCAGTGTGCCACAATGAATGGGCCAGATGAGATTCTGTAGGGTCCCTTCCGGCTATAGAATCCATACTATATATGTCATAAAGTATAATATAAGAGCATTTATGGATAAATAATAATGTATAATGTAAATATCCGTATACATATTTATTATGATTCAAAATTTCAAGAACAGACTTCAATTATTAGATATAATTGATAAATGAACTTCTCTTAAAGATAAACAAAAAAATGCAACAATTGAGATATTTAAAATCTAAGTTTCCAAAAAAATTAAGTGTCATGTAGCATTTAGGTTAATGTTAATCTGGACTAAAATTTTTCATTGCTTAATTCAGGATAATGGCATTTTTGGTATTAATGAGAACAATAAAGTCAACAATGTTTAATTCAAATTTACCTAATTAAAATAATTAAAACTACATGTTATTTTGTATCTATTTTTTCTGAGGAAGGGTTTTAGATACAATCTTTTATCCTTCCTCATATGACTATTATAATGGATAATCAGTGATCACCTCTGTCTTACTTGAATCCTGAAGTATCCAGTGTAGTCTCTGAGACTAGTATATGTTCAGTAGATGTTTGATCCATAAATGAATGGTTTTAATAAGACACTTTGGAAAACATCATGTGAATCAAATCTGATTATTCTATTATGAATAATTTTATGTTGAAAAAAATTCCTTTGTACTTTTTTTCTAAGTTCTTTTACTCCAGGTAATCTTGCATGGCCTAATACATATTTTTTCCTATGTGGACTACATGAACTAGATGATAGATAGCTTAGTATTAGCAATCATTAAAAGAATAGGCTTCTCTGTCTCATTCTTCTTGTTCGTGTCTCATGTTTTTGTTGTTCTTTTTGACAGGGATTCGATAAACAAGTGGATGTGTCATATATTGCCAAACATTACAACATGAGCAAAAGCAAAGTTGACAACCAGTTCTACAGTGTGGAAGTGGGAGATTCAACCTTCACAGTTCTCAAGCGCTACCAGAATCTAAAGCCTATTGGCTCTGGGGCTCAGGGAATAGTTTGGTAAGTAGAATGGATTTAAGTCATATTTTTAAAGAGAACATGTTTTGTGCATCTACTAGACACAAACATACAAATAGAAAACCCTAAATAAGTAAATAGCAAATAGTCTTGGGAGGAGAAAATACATTCTACTGAAGAAATAAAATTATACACATTATCTATTATTCATTACCCAGTTGTTAAAAATAACTACATCTTGCATTGTGACACATTTTGCTGGTCACCAGAGAAAAACAATCCATTACACAAGAACCATAAAGAAATCAAGAGAACCAGTTTTCTAGTTGTTGCTAATGTATTTAGAAAATTTTATTTTTATGTTTCATATCAAGAAATTAGGGGCCACATCTTAAAATAACAGCAAATAAAACCCCCTACATATTAAAGAGGGATTGATATCGTAAATGTTCCTGTGACTTTCAAAGTTCAATTATTAAAATTGAGTTACTATATAGAAAAAGTCGTATTTTAAAAATGTTTGCCTAATATTTCCAAAATGAGGAGATTCTGGGCTTTTTAGTAACCTTTTATGACATTTTTGAGTGGCTAATTGAAATCATAACAAATAAATCTGATTTAACTGTTATTAAAACTCTTGCAAAACTAATGATATCAGTTTAATTGATAAGCATTTCCTTTAGTTTTAATTTGTAATGTAGCAACCAAATGCATATAATATAAACTTATTAGAATAATAATTTTCAATATGAACTTATTAGTATAATAATTTTCAATCTTTTTGATGGCTCACACCAATAAGAGAAAATTTAGGACATGCACCCTGAATATGTATAGTTATATTTATGTATGTATATTTATTTATTTATACAATGTATTCATTTGTTATATAAATTACTGCTATATTAATAACGTCCATTTAAAAACACAAAACCTGGGCTGAGCCCGTGGCACACTCGGGAGAGTGCGGCGCTGGGAGCGCAGCAGCGCTCCCGCCGCGGGTTCGGATCCTATATAGGGATGACTGGTTTGCTCACAGCACTCACTGGCTGAGCATGGTGCGGCCGGTCTCAAAAAGGACAACAAACAAACAAACAAACAAACAAACACAAAACCTTTTAAGGTGGTGTGGCCGGTCTCAAAAAGGACAACAAACAAACAAACAAACAAACAAACACAAAACCTTTTAAGGGATAAGATGAAGATGAAATAAATATTTAATTAAAAAAAATTTAGGCTCCTTTTTTACTCATTTGAAATATTAGCAATTTTAGTGATAGCAATGGCTATTGGATAATGGATAGTCATTATTTTTCAAGACTTCATTTTATATTTCATAAAACTATTTGAAAATATGGTTCACTTCATTCTGAGGACTGGTTTAGGTTCAGGCTCGATGCTTAGTCAATGCAAATGCAGAAGTGCACTGCTGGTGCACTACTGAATAGTAATGCTGGACTTAAATCTCACTTACCAAATATACCAAGGCTTTGGTTGAAATTCACATAGCTAATTCCCATTTTTCTTAACATCAAGCAGGATTTTGCAATTTGAAAGACAGAACATTTTTATATAGTTAGAATGGGCCAGACTTTCATTTAGAAACAAGTAAAGAAATTTTCATTTTCAGTTTTTATTTTTTATGGTGCAGGTATGAAGTGAACCTCTTTGTGGCACAAAATAGTTTCATGGTATGGTAGGCAGAATAATGGTCCCCCAAAGATGCTCAGGCCCTGGTCCCCAGAATCAGTGAATATGTTACCTGGTAAGGCAAA
>NW_007752631.1:5848-7880 GCF_000696425.1 Galeopterus variegatus
ACATTTGAAAGTCTTCTACTAAGAATTTTGTAGTATGTTTTATAGGACATTTTGGACCTCTATTCCTCCTATGGGATGGAAATCATACTTGGTCTTAGGTTTAATAACTGAAAATAGATTTCAATAAATAAAACATCCCAGAGTAAAGTTTTTAATCGAGTTTTAGGGCAAATTAGTCAGTAGATTTGTCAGTAAAGGGACACCTGAATTCCATCATGTTAGCCATGGAGTTTTCTGAGAAATGGGGTTAGCTGAGGGAAATAAAGTGGAATTCAGGCTAGCAAACAGCAAGAGGGAAGGGCAGACATGGGATGGCATATTCCTGTCCCTCAGATTCCAGTTCCCGCTCTACCATGTACACAGACACCACCATGACAGCACACTCTTCCCACACACAAAATTCAATTGTCCCTTCCTTATCCCTCTTCCTCAATGTTGGCTTTGAGAGATCTTTGCTTACCTGTCATAACTTGGGTCTGTAACGTACTATTTCTCTTCTGGATCTTTTCTTGTATTGATTTATCCTCTCTGTCCACCTGGACTTCATTTAATTTCTTTTCCATTGCCTTTATCAATGATGCGCCCATCCGCCTCTCTCACACATCCATTGCCAAACGTGCCCTGAAATCCACAGACCTTTCCTATATTCATGACAGCTATCAGATTTGCAGAATATCTTGAATGTTTCATACAATTCTGAGTATAGTGAGTGGTTAAAATTGGAAATTGGGAATGTCTGGGATCTCTGGGGGACAGACAAACTGAAATGTAGCGTTTATTTATTTTACTTTACTTTCTCTGAAGCAGGAATAAAATGTGGAGGAACCAATTTCAAAAGAGATGTCATTTTTTTTTTTGCATATGTCACCATAAAATTTTATGTGTGTGTGCAGAGAGATCTGCTTTTCAAGTATAAATGTTGGCATGCTGATACTTATGTCACAGAATCTCCATCCTCCTAACTTGTTTGAAATGAGTCTTATTTCTACTGTTCCGGTTACCTTAAACTTGTTATTGGGTTCTCACACTTTCTTTCTCCTCTTTGGACTGTTCTATTACTTATCATCATGACAAAAAAGGCAATACTAAAATATCTTCAAACTACTTCAAATTAACTACTTGTATGATTATACTNAAAGGGATTTCACAGATGTGATTGAGATTAAGAACTTTAAAGTGGGGAGATTACCCTGGAATATCCAGTTGGTATCAATCTAATCGTAGGTCCTTAGAAGTGAAAAAGGTAGGGAGAAGAATGTGTCAGAGAGATGCAATAGGAGAAAATGGAGAAGAGATTTGAAATATGACAGACTTGCCTTGTTGCTGGCTTTGAGGATGGGGGAAGTGGGACCATGAGCCAAGAATGTGGCTGGCTTCTAAAAGCTGGGAATGGCTGTCAGCTGACAATAGCCATCAGCAAGAAAATGGAGACCTCGGTCCTACAACTGCAAGGAATTGAAATGTGACAATAATCCGAAAGAGCAAGAAAACAGATTCCCCTCTGTCACCTCCAGAAAGGAACTCAGCCTGCCAGCATCTTGGAGTTAGCCCAGCTACACCTGTGTAGGACTTCTGACCTACAGACTTGTAAGATAATAAATTTGTGTTGTTTAAGCAGCTAAGTTTGTGGTGATTTGTTGAGGTAGTAATACTATTACACTTGGTAAAGATTCTAATAGTAAGATAATTGCTGTAAATCTCCTAAATTTACCAGAGGAGGGAGAAAAAGGAATGATCCTTGGCTACCTTTCTTTGGTTGGAAAAGTGTAGCATATTCACATGAGAAAGTTTTCCTCACTAACATTCTCAGTTCAGGTGCTCAAATACTCCTTGGGACAGTTTCATTTTCCTAAGAATAAAACCAGCACAGAAAATGAGGACTGCCAGTGAGAGGAAACTGATAGACCTTTAATGACTCCAAATAGATTCACAGCAGCATTTTGCTTAAGAAGTGAAAAGATTATCTCAGAAACATTTGAAAGTCTTCTACTAAGAATTTTGTAGTATGTTTTATAGGACATTTTGGACCTCT
>NW_007752631.1:8037-8770 GCF_000696425.1 Galeopterus variegatus
AAAAAGGCAATACTAAAATATCTTCAAACTACTTCAAATTAACTACTTGTATGATTATACTATTTTTTTCATTTGCCATGCATGATAGACCAAAAATGTCATTATTAAGAACCATTAAATAAAAGCTAATATGAAATCTTTTGGAATAAGCGAACAGTTTTTCATTTTTTTTCTACCTTTGAGGGAAAAAAATGATTATCCGTTGAAGCAGAAACAATGAGAATAATTCTGCTTCCCCACATGAACTAAGAAGTTCTCTCTAGCCTCATAGGTGGGGAATTGTAACGTCATCTGTAAGATGATTCTTTCACAATAGTGGTCAGGAGCCAGACGAACAAATCATTTCAGAGCATTTTTCTGATCATCCGAAGAGGGTCTCGCTAGTGTTTCTCTACTAGCAGCTCCAGAGAGAACAGCAGCGTAGGAAGAAACCCCCGGCAGGGACTGCACTGTCTCCCCTAACTTCCATCCTGCTGTTCCCTGCCAAACCAAGAACATTTTCTACTTTCTCATTTCTTTCTCCAAAGATGACTCAAACTGACAGCAAAAGCGGTGGCAAGAGTCAACAACTAAGTTTAGCAGAGAAGACTTGCCAAGAGTGGTCTGCTCTGTAACTGAAAAGAGCTGATTGTTTAGTTGTAAATGATGGGAAGTAAAACCATGTTCTTTTCTTCCTGGTGATGTTACACACGATCAGCTTGTAAGTGGGTCCAGTCCAATCTTGCAAGGTGAC
>NW_007752632.1:0-288 GCF_000696425.1 Galeopterus variegatus
CAAGATGGCCTTCCACAGTCTGAAATGTAAGGTCAAGGGCATGTGAGTGAGGCATTAGCACAGTTGAGGGTCGTAGCAGGAACAGCCTTATGTGTGACAAGCCCAGGACAGGTGCTTTCTCACTCAGCGTGGGTTTGATGTCCACTCGAAAATCCGCCTACCATCAAAAAGTTCTCACCATGGTGCCTGAAATTTGTGCTTAAGACTGGTGAGTCTGGAGACTGGTGAGTCTCCAGAGGCCACCAATAAAATGTCAGTACATTACCCAGGAACAATAGCAAATGAACT
>NW_007752632.1:5893-6226 GCF_000696425.1 Galeopterus variegatus
TCCCTGTCCCCCTCCCCAAGCCCCGACAGCCACCACTCCACGTTCTGACTCTGAGCTGGAGCACTAGGTACCTCATGTAAGCGGAGTCATATACTATTTGTCCTTGGAGCCTAATTTTAAGATGCTTGGTAACCCTTCTTCAAGTGCCCTTCTTCCTTCTCCGCCTTCTCTCCTCTTCTCAAAACCTTTCCCTTCCTTCCAGCCTCACCATCAAGGTTTCCAGTTTCTCCAGCATGTGCAGAGCTCTCCTGACTCTGGACTCGGAGCATCCGGAGGACTCGACTTTCCCACTCATGGGACCTGCGTACACTGTCTCATGCCATGCCTTGAGTC
>NW_007752632.1:7967-8769 GCF_000696425.1 Galeopterus variegatus
GCTTGTTTAACTGACTTGTTAAAGGGTATCAGGGCCCCCTCTTCCTTTCCTCTGAATAACCGTAGAAATACAAACCGGTTGGATGAATGAAGGGTCACACCCACGGCACCTGGGAGGGAACCTCAGTGTAACTATTTCATGAACTTTCTTTTTGATTTGATTGTGTTTTTAAAGGTCTGGGTAGAATTAAGTAATGTTAGGCCTGCTTCAGATTGCATTTACATAGTGATATGAAAATGTTTAATGAAAAAATTTTATAATGTGTACTAAATAGTGTTGATTGAAGTTCTAATATCAAAGTTGGGAGGAGCTGGTGAGCATTTTGGTGGCAGAGAACCATTTCCCCAATCAGAAGAAAGAGCGGCTTGGGACACATGGCACTTGGAGGTGAAGTATTTGATCCTGGAGTTTGGCTAGCCACAGAGGAAAGCTTTTGAGAGCATAAAAGAAAAGATGTTTTCCCTATGAAAAATAGGGCAGGAGGGACATTTAGAACAGGAAATAAGAATGTTAAGAGGAAAAGTAACCTCTTCTCTTTGAAAAGAGTAAGTAGACAGTTACGGTATTTTTATTCCATTTTGAAGCAGCCTCCCTAGGGAACTGCAGATAGGTGGGACATTTTCATAATACTCATGCACTTATTCACTCATTTATTCCAGCAGTCATCATTCGCCATTTGTGCAAAATCGCTTATTAAGGACCTGTTCTATGTCATGCATTGGGACTATGATGATGAATAGATTTTCATCGGCAAGGACTCCAGTCTGTTGGAAGGAGGCTTACATAAACAGGGGGCAGGGTC
>NW_007752633.1:0-212 GCF_000696425.1 Galeopterus variegatus
TCGCCTGGCCCGGCTTGAACTGCAGGACGCACGGAAGCCCCAGGGCACCAGGCGATTTTCTTGGGTGCAAGCAGCAGACGTCAGCGCGGGCTCTCTCGAGCACAGAACTCATTGGAACGATGCAGGGGGACGATCAGGAGGAGCGTCAAAACAGGCCCGGCAGGCAGCGGCAGCGGCGCAGCGAGTCCCCGTGTGGCCTGTCCTCTCCTCTC
>NW_007752633.1:2361-2633 GCF_000696425.1 Galeopterus variegatus
GGTTTTCACTGGGCCGACTGTGATTGCAGAAAGGTTGGATATGATGTGTAGAAGAGAAGAGCCAAGAATGACTTCAGAGTTGTGGCCTCCAGGACAGGTTTGGCACTAACTAAGAAGGGGGAGACCACAGGCAAAGCAAGTTCGGGGAGAAAAGTAGGCGTTTACTTTTTAGCACGTTGCACTTGCGATGCTAATTATTGAGTTGGATATGTGACTGTGGAGCCCAGAAAAGAGCTCCCAGCATGAGGTGACAGTGCAGGTCACTGGTGTGC
>NW_007752633.1:8283-8768 GCF_000696425.1 Galeopterus variegatus
GGGCAGAGCAGGGACCTGATCTGACTTACGCTGTGAAGGATCCCTTTGACTACTCTGTGAACACTATGCTGAAGCGGGGCCAAAAGAGAATCAAGGAGACTAGGGAGGAGGCTGCTGCATGACCCAGGTGAGAGGTAGATGGCTCGGACCAGGTGTTATCAGGAGATGATGAGAGTTCATTGGTTTTCACTGGGCCGACTGTGATTGCAGAAAGGTTGGATATGATGTGTAGAAGAGAAGAGACAAGAATGACTTCAGAGTTGTGGCCTCCAGGACAGGTTTGGCACTAACTAAGAAGGGGGAGACCACAGGCGAAGCAAGTTGGGGAGAAAAGTAGGCGTTTACTTTTTAGCACGTTGCACTTGAGATGCTAATTATTGAGTTGGATATGTGACTGTGGAGCCCAGAAAAGAGCTCCCAGCACGAGGTGACAGTGCAGGTCACTGGTGTGCAGGCGGCCTGCAGAGCTGTGAGACAGGAGGGGT
>NW_007752634.1:0-414 GCF_000696425.1 Galeopterus variegatus
CCCTTTTCTCCCAAATAAATGGGACACAAACATATATAAATTTTACTTTCTGATTCCACAAGTATCATATGGTAATTTCAACATTTTGTTAAATACAGAAAAAAGAAAAACAAATGAAATCACTTTAATCCCATCATCCCTAGAGAAACTTTATAAATATTTTGGAAAAAGAAATTTTATTAATAAATACGGATTTCTATACTTCACTGAGGAAAAGATAGTGCTAGAAAATTGGTTAAGTATTGAAAATGAAGCCTTTAGGAAGTTGTTTTTAACAATGGTGAGTACCCATGAAAGAGCAGAGGTGATTGGAATTCAAGGTCATTTTTAAAAAGCACAATTGTAAAAACTTCCCAGATTATCCAGTTGGAATGTGTATATACATATATTTAAAAATACTTAAAGACCAGGTAG
>NW_007752634.1:5755-6071 GCF_000696425.1 Galeopterus variegatus
TCTCAGCTTTATTGGAAAAGATATCAAAGCAGAGTTTGATAAGAGCATTGCCTTCAAACAGTCCCACCTTATTTTCAGCTGGGTGATGGCAGTAGCTACCAGCGAAAAGTTCAAAAGAAGGTGAAACTCAAAACTGACCATTTCTGCTCACCGTGGTATTGCCTTCTAGAGGCAACTTGGAAGGTTTTTGTGTAGATTTTTCTCAGGGAAGGTGGTGATCCTTATTCGTCTATGCAGGACTAGAATTTAGCACAAATAGCTTTGAAAACTGTGAGAATAAACCATCCCCTTTTCTCCCAAATAAATGGGACACAAA
>NW_007752634.1:8215-8768 GCF_000696425.1 Galeopterus variegatus
CGCCGAGCTCACTTTATATCATCACTTCTACAGCAAGCATTAGTGGGGCCACAGATAATCACTTAGGTGAGTACCCCAGTTACAGAAGAGGGATTCCTGCTACTTTCTCAAACCAAAACTGACAAAATTTCCTAATTTGAATTTATCAACAAACTAAGGTTGTTTCTATAAAATTATGTCATTTGCTTACTTCGAAAAATCATCCCATTCCTATTTTGCCATTTGTCTTGGTATACACTTTGCTATTAAAGTGATGATTAAATTTAGTTCTATCATTTATGTACTTCTTATTTGTTCCTATGTATTGTAAGGATTGAGAAAGTAGTTGTAAGATACCTTGTAAGTTTGTACTTTCTATAGATCCTAACTTTTATTGACATTATTTTATGCTATGTGTAGTGCTTAAATGTATTACCTTCTGCTCTAAAAGTGGTACATACACATATACACAAGAGAGAATATTCTATAATATGTAAGTAGATAATGCATGAATGGTTTAAGAAAAATATTATTTTAGAGTAGCAAATATTGTTTCTTCAGAAACATCATTTTT
>NW_007752635.1:0-265 GCF_000696425.1 Galeopterus variegatus
TGTGTGTGTGTGTGTTTGTGTGTGTGTTTAAAATAAGATTTAAAGGAGTTATTTACACTAGGGAATATTTTTGTTATGACTTTACTCTTAAAAATAATAAGACTGACAGCTGATTTCTAAACCAAAATAGTAGGAACCAAAAGGCAATGGAATCATGTCTTTAAAGTGCTGAAAGAAAAACAACTACTAATGCAGAATTCTGTACCTAGCAAAAAATATTTTTCAAAAATGAAGGAGAAATTAACACATCTTCAGATATACAAAT
>NW_007752635.1:3327-4079 GCF_000696425.1 Galeopterus variegatus
AACAAGACTGATAAGGCAAAGCAGAGAAGATATTCTTGATAGAGCATAGTCTCCAAAGAGAAATGTTAATAGCTTGGGGATGCCACCGAAGAATGAACGTCATTCACACTCTTTCCTAACTTGAGGGTAAGCATTAAGCATGGAATAATAATAGGCCAGACTCCATTAAGCTTCCCCTGCTGATATCAAGGGTTTGTAGCAGGGACTGCCAAAGCAATCTCAGGGAAAGGCAATTATCAGCGCGGCAGGGATCAGGATCATCTGCAAGTCAATGGCTGCCGTATCTGAGTGTGAGGACGAACACAGCATTTGGGGGTGATATTCTTCACATTTCTATTTCATTTGGGTCTCACAACCACCCTGTGAGATTTTTAATTTAACCAACTTTAAAGAGTAGGCTCAGAAGTTAAGTGACCTGACCAAGGAGGCAGATTGTCCAACCCAGATCTTTTAGCTCTCAGTTCAATGTTCTTTCCTCAACCTGACAGTCCTTTTCAGCACTCATCTCCTCAACAGCCAAGCCACATAAAGGTGACAGAACAGGAGTGTCAGCACAACCAACCATGAAAGTGACATAACTGGAGAAGTCTCTCACCCTTTTGCACTCCAGCCCCCATTTTGAGTGATTCTCCCAAAACACACCACCTTTCTTCCTGGAGAGAGGTTTCTTGCCTGAATTGTGCCTCTTTTCCTGCAGCTAGAGAACTGTGTGGTACAACCTGTAGAGACCCCAATGTCCAACCCCTTTCCTG
>NW_007752635.1:5913-6384 GCF_000696425.1 Galeopterus variegatus
AGTGTGGCCGCCTTGTTTCTATCTTTTGCACTCTATAATTGATGAATTAATTTAGGCTCTTCATTTTAACTTGAAATCTTAACAAATTTATCCACAGATTTAGAACATCCAAAGAACTTTAGGTTGTGTGTGTGTGTGTGTGTGTGTGTGTGTGTTTGTGTGTGTGTTTAAAATAAGATTTAAAGGAGTTATTTACACTAGNAAAAAAAATACTAAACAGAGTTCTTTGGGCAGAAGGAAAATTATTCCAGGCAGATGCACAGTAAAACAAGAAAGAATAATGAGCATTCAAATAGGGAAATATGTGGATAAATTTAAATATATCGCCAACTGTATGAACAACAATAATAACATATAATGGGATTTAAAATATAAAATCAAAGTGTATGATAATATCACAAAAGGCAGGAGGGGTAAACAGATTTAAAGTGTTGTAAGCTTTTTATACAATCCTGGAAGTGATTAAAAAAA
>NW_007752635.1:8488-8767 GCF_000696425.1 Galeopterus variegatus
TTGTTGCATGTGTCGACAGTTTCTTCTTTCTTCTTGTTTTCTAATTGTTGAGTGGTATATTCCATTGCATGGATGTACCATAGTTTGTTTAATCATCTATTAAAGGACATCTGGGGTGTTTCCACTTTGGGGCTATTACAAATCAAGCTTCTATGAGCATTGTGTACAATTTTTTGTGTGAACATAAGTTTTCCTTTCTCTTGGGAAAATGTCCAAGAGTATAATAACTGGGTCTTATAGTAGTTGCATGTTTAGTTTTTGTTTTGGGGTTTTTTTTTT
>NW_007752636.1:0-730 GCF_000696425.1 Galeopterus variegatus
TTATTATTATTTATTAAATTCATTATTTTTACTTATTTATTATGATTCAGTTTTTTGATGTTTTAGGGAACCATGTTTTCACCTAAAATAAAGCATTACAACTAAGCTACACAACAAAAGGCTTCTCTTGTATTGGCATGTTATATTAATCATATCTCACCACCATGTTTTATTTTCAATAGTATGTGTGTGTGTGTGTGTGTGTGTGTGTGGGTGTGTGTGTGTGTGTGTGTCTATATATATTCAGTAAAACACCCAAAGTACTTTTCATAGCACATGATTATGTAATAAAGTCTTCTCCTTCATCCTTGTTAAAAGCTTCTCATCTTTTCCCATGCCATTTGCTTTAATATCAAGTTCCAGACCATTGTATGTTACACTTACTATACCTTGGTGAGCAATATAAGCATTAGACAAAAAGCAGTATTGCTCATTGATTGTAATAATGACCTTGGAGTCAGACTACTTTCCAAATCTGCATCCTTTTAACTTCTCATTGGGTGCCTTTGGCAAGTTATTTAGCTTCTCTAAGCCTTAGATGTTTCATATGTAAAATAGACATAAAGACAATATTTAGTACAGATTATCTCTTACAATTCTTGGAACAATCCTGAAGGCAAAATATCTGGTACACAGTGAGCATTTATGATTATGATTGTTACTACCTGCATCTTATGGAGCAAGGTTTATTCTTTTTGTGGAACTCCTCTGGTAAATTCACTCATGACTA
>NW_007752636.1:1689-3264 GCF_000696425.1 Galeopterus variegatus
TAAAGTATTCTGGGCATGGTGAGTGCTCAATAAATAGCTGCTATTATAACACTCAAAAAGAAGAAAGATCCACTTCAAAGGGCAGAACTGGGATTACAGCCCTTACACTATTTTTTCTCACCCCTATCCACAAATAGCAATCACTCACTCACAAGCTTTGTTAGGTAGGTGTTGGGAAAATAGAATAATTTAATCAGGCCCCCTAGCCTTAGGTCCAATTGGGGATGGTGCAGCACATTCTCTGTAAATAAATTGTGTGTGGGTGGAGTTAGTATGCATGCATGGCACCACCACTTGGCTGGTGTTGACTGCCTTGGGTGACCTCCGCGTGTGGCCATGCTCTCAAACCTACGGCTCCAAGGACCTTTTTGCTGGTTACCTAGCTCAAAGACCTGCGGGTGAGGGGTCTGGGGACCCAGCCTGGTGTGTGAGGGTTCTGGTGACGCAGCCTAGCATGTGAAGGGTTTGTGACCCAATCTGGACAACAGGCTTGAGTGGTCTATGAGCTCCAGACCCAGCCCTAGCTCAACAATTGGTCCAGTCTGCAGGATTATGGGCAGGTAAAAGAGCACAACAGTAGGTATTAAACAAGCTAGTATATTGTAAGTACCAAACATAGAAAGGACTCACAAATTCCAGTCCTAACCCCGAATCTTTATTCTAACCCCACATAACATGTAAATCCATATCTAGCACAATCTGCGTGGGATTACTTCCCCTTCAAATGTCATACAAGTCTAAAAATCAGGGGAAATGTTCAAGTATTGTGTCAGTAATAGTTTTTTTTGTTTGTTTGTTTGTTTTTTTCAGGAAGCACGGGCAAATAACAGAGTATGCATCCAGTAGAAGACTAAAGTATGGTGGTGACAGCAGTAACTCCTGCAGTGTCATTCAGAGAGCAAAGTGCTTGTCAAGACCAAAATGCTAATCAGACCTTGCTGAGAAAGTTAGCTGTTCCCAGCTGCAGCCAAAGCACCAGGTTGCTTGGAGCAGCTGTACCATATATTATCACCTACTCTTAAATGAATTGTCTGTGCAAGAGTGATCAGAAAATGGTCAGAAATAAAACCAACGAAGTAGATGTTGCATAAACATGAAAATTACCACAATTAGTCCTAGAGAGCCTTACATTCCCAGAAGGCATTCAGGTGTAAAGGAAAGAACTAGGAAGGAGCCAGGTTGAATGAAGTTCAAATCTCAATAGTAGTTTTGCCTCTATGACTCTCAGTAACTTTTTTCTGTAAAATCTTAACATGTATAACAAACATTTATATGGATAAAATGAGCTAATGCATGTGTATTAGAGATTTATT
The DNA here is from genome assembly GCF_000696425.1 of Galeopterus variegatus. Taxonomy (NCBI): domain Eukaryota; kingdom Metazoa; phylum Chordata; class Mammalia; order Dermoptera; family Cynocephalidae; genus Galeopterus; species Galeopterus variegatus. The sequence goes on from NW_007752636.1 coordinate 3,003, forward strand.
GACACATACCAAATTGTTCCAACATTAGCAGCTTAAAACTACAAATATTTATTATCTCACTTAATTTTGGGGGATGGGAAGTCCAGGAGTGGCTTAGCTGTGTTTGGGCTTAGGATCCCTCAGGAGGTTAGAGTTAAGCTATTGGTGAGGGCTGGAGTCCTCTAAATTCTTGACTGGGGCTTGAGAATCTGCTTCCAACCTCAGCCATGTGACTGTTGGCAAGAGACTACCTTCTTGCTGACTGTTGAAAGGAGGCCCTCTT
>NW_007752636.1:8427-8767 GCF_000696425.1 Galeopterus variegatus
TCGCTCAGCCAGTGAGCGGGAACCGGTCTGTATGTGGGATCCAAACCCTCAGCGGGAGGGCAGCTGCGCTCCCAAGCAGCGCACTGTAGCAGTGAGCCACCGGGCCGGCCCCAGATACACGTTTTATAAGTATTAGGTTGCACGTTTTGTAAGTATGAGGTTGAACCATAGGAACTTGTTGCCTTTGAAAGTGAAAAAATGTCAAATATTGGCAATGTCATATGGTGTCACACAGTGTTTCATAAACCCTACTTTCATAGTATGCTGGGTGGGGATGTATGAACTGGAGAAGAGAAGAAACATAATTTGAGAAAGAGTTGGAAGGTGTCTCTAACGTTTT
>NW_007752637.1:0-430 GCF_000696425.1 Galeopterus variegatus
ATGTAGATTTTTGTTGCCATTGTCCAATATCAGATGGCTGTAAGTCAGAGGGACAATTTCTAGGTTCTCAATTCTACTCCACTAGTCTGAATGTCTATTTTTCTGTCAGATCTATGCTGTTTTAGTTACAATAGCTTAGTAGTATAATTTGAAGCCAGGTAGTGTTATGCCTCCAGCTTTATTTATTTATTTATTTTTTTGCTCAGGATTGCTTTGNACAAAATGATAAAAAACAGCAAATGTTGGCAAGAGTGTGGAGAATAGTGAACCCTTGAACATTGTTGGTGGGAATATAAATTGGTACAACCATTATGAAAAACAGTATGGAGTTTTCTCAAAAAATTGAAAATAGCATTATCGTATGACCTACCAATCCCTCTTCTGGGTATATATCTAAAGGAAATGAAATCTGAATCTTGTAGAGATATCT
>NW_007752637.1:5931-6316 GCF_000696425.1 Galeopterus variegatus
GTGTGTGTGTGTGTGTGTGTGTATGTAATAAAATGTTTAAAAGGCAGGAATTGCCCAAATGAATTTTAAAAAATACAAACAAGAAAAAATGAAATATTGTGCATAGAAAAAATATATATACATACATACATATATATGTGTATATATGTGTGTGTGTGTGTGTGTGTGTGTGTATGTATATATATAGGATGCTGGCTAGTGCAGTGAACCAAAGCAAACCCTTGACCTCCTTGACCTTGGTGTTACAAGGTTGTGCCCTAACCGACTGAAGTAACCAGCCTTCCCCTCGATAGCTATATGAAGTGGTGCTCAACATCACTCAATCAACAGGAAAATGAAAATCAAAACCACAAGGTTAGAATGGCTAATAACAAAATGATAAAAA
>NW_007752637.1:8329-8767 GCF_000696425.1 Galeopterus variegatus
AGGGAACTTGGTTGTGATTAAGCACACTAGCATTCCCTTTGTCTTGTATTCTGTTCTCACATATTATGCCAACCTGTCTATTAGCACATCATCTCACTGTGCAGCCACATTATAAGACCATCTGGTGTAATTAGTAGTCCAGAAAACTGTTGAGATTCTGAGAAGTGGCCTGAAAAAGACACTCTCACCTAAGCTAATGACTTGACAATTGTATGCTTATCCAAATGTAGATCATCACATTTAATTTCTTACCTCAATAACTTTGTATGTACATGTGTTTATTTGCGTGTCTATGTCTGTGCGTGTTTCTTAGGGTTGAGACTCATAAGCATTCTGTAACTTGTAAAAAAATTAAAACTTGAGTGGCTATTTCACAAATACATACATACATACATATATATATATATATACATATATATATATATATATATATATACA
>NW_007752638.1:0-761 GCF_000696425.1 Galeopterus variegatus
GAGTTCTCCTTCACACCTCAGACGTTTATTCTGAGAATTATAATAATATTTGTCATTAATTCAATGCCTACTATGTGCTAGCCACTATTGTAGACACGTGGACAGATATAACTTCCTGTCCTCATGATAGTCTTGTCATTGAGCATTTTTATGCTCCTTTAATACCCAGGAGGATGGGGGCCACGGTGAGTAAGACTACTCACTCCAGGATCACACTGCCAGGAAGCGACGGAGCCTCTGTTCATGCTCATGTCTGCGTGACCGGAGTGTGGGCTCTGGAGTCTGGCTGGGTTCAAAGAGTGGCTCCTCTTCACTAGCTGTGATCTTGGGCAAGGAATTTAACTTCTTGCTGCCTCAGTTTCCTGAGATGTAAAATGGGGGTAATAATTACACCCTCTCATGAAGTTGTTCTAAGATTAAATAAAACAATCCACACACCCGGCAAATACTGAGTACTCAGCAAATGCCTCTTTTTTCTCCTCCCCCACCCACACCACCTTCTAGAGAGAGCTTAGCTCCCGCTGGCCCGTTCAGATTCTTCCTCAAACATTTCAGGAAGTTGTTTCTCACCCTTACAACAACCTCCATCTGTTGGAAATGCCATCTTCCTTCCTCATGCCCTGTCCTTTAAGAGTGGTGCCTCCTCCCTGCTGAGGTCTGTCTTCCTGTCCTAGGCAGAGCCTTGGTCTGCTTAGCAGCGCCAATGATTCACGGTTTGTTCTTTTTATTTTATAAATTCCCATACTCCATGCATACACCTC
>NW_007752638.1:5941-7075 GCF_000696425.1 Galeopterus variegatus
ATGATTTTAAATTAATGCTGGAGCACTTTACCTTATATAATAACATTTCAGTAGACTAATTTTCACGTATAATCTTGAGATACATAAAAAAGTACTGGAGATAGACATTTTTAGTAGGCTAGCTGGGTATTTGACAACCTGAAGGGGTATGGAATTCTGAGATTGGAAAAATATTGCCAATGCACAGCTCTACTGCCATGTCGATAGGTCCTCAAAGACAGTTGTTTAAAAATAGATTTATCTGATCACAAAGGAATATATAATCATTTCTGGAAATGGGAAAAATGTAGAAAAATCTGAATGAAATGAAAGGAACTTAAATTGCATCACTACTAATAATATTTGGTGGTATTTATCTTCCATCATCTCTCCTTGTATATTTATTTTATTTTAATACTCAAATGAGTTTATTCTGTACCTACTATCCTATAATGACTTCTTTCAATTTAACAAGAGCTTGTGAGTATTTCCCCATGTTATTCATTATGCCGCATTATTTTCTTTCTTTCTTTCATTTTGTTTATTTTTTGGTGACTGGCCAGTTTGGGGATCGAACCCTGGACCTTGGTGTTGCCAGCACCACGTTCTAACCAGCTGAGCTAACTGGCCAGCCCCTTCCACATTATTTTCAACAGTGCACATCCCATCACCACAACACAGCCACTAATTCTTGTTATGGGACATTTAGAATCTTTTCAAATGTTCACTATTATAAATAATGCTGAGATAAACATCTTTGTAGTTATATTGTAGTACATATCCATTATTAAACAATGATTTAAAAAAAAATAAAAAACCCAAATCAGTCTTCGTGACTCCTCATATGGGTGATATATAGAAAGCAGGCATAAAAATGTAAATGCGCAAGTAAGAGCCAACAGCAGCTAGGCACCACATAGAAAGGAGACTATGTGGTCTGCAGTTGAGACAGACCTCTAATACAGAGTGACACAAAATAACTCAGAATGTGGTCTTTTGATAGGTTTCTTGCTCTCATGCAAAGCCCAGCATTATGAGTAATTGTTAATTTTAGATGGCTATTTCATATTTCCTGCCCCTCCCTGACAGCACATGGCAATGTGGCTTTTCCTGTGCCTGGGGAGGATGCGTGCCTGCCTATGCTGGGAGTGCACC
>NW_007752638.1:8323-8766 GCF_000696425.1 Galeopterus variegatus
GGCTGTCATGGCAACATGCTTCAAGTAATGGCCCTCCTCCCCCTCACTTGGTTCATTGCCTCCTGTCTGCCCTGCCACAGATGATTTCTGTGAAATGTTATGCATGAGTCAGCTCCAGTTCTCTAAATCCCTCATACTTCTTTTTTCAAAGCTATTTTGGGGTGGTTTCTTTGGAAAAAATGTTGGTTCCCTTTGCCTCTGACCAAGAGTTAGAATAACATTTGGAGCACATTCTATATGCTGGGCATCATAGTAAACCTATGATGTGGTTGTCTCATTTGCCATTTGCAACAACCTTATGAGATAAGTATCATCATGATGCCAGATTTATAGATAAAGAAGTTTTAGTTTAGAGAAGTTAAGTAATTTTCACAAGATTATATTCTAAGCAAATGTTAGAGTTGGACTCTGAGCCTGACTGAGCACATTGACTGTACTCTATG
>NW_007752639.1:0-823 GCF_000696425.1 Galeopterus variegatus
AAGTTAAAAAGAATCTCTAGTTTCAAACGTTCCATTGAGCTCTTTACAAGAATATTAAAATAAAATGGGATAGACACAAACCAAAATTCTAGTGAATTCTTTGATAGACAAGAATAAAAAGAACATGCTAAATAAAACATTCCAAAAGTAGATAAAATATAATTTAAGACAAGTGCAACTATTTGGGCTTCAAACATATCATGTACAACAAAGAGTATATATATATATGTATGTGTATATACATACACATATAGAGAGAGAGTCTGATAATTATGCATAACTCACACAAAAATTACAAAACTTAATGTTTACCTTGGTGTAAATTTGTTAAGGTCAGTGTTCTGAAAAACGTCACCATATCCCTTCCAAGGTAAAAATCATGTTATTTCACCTTGTACCACCTAACTAACAAAATGACATGATTATCAGTAGGCCTTTTTGAATAAATAAGGTCAATTTCTTCCATATTTCAATAAAACATTTACTGTGTAACCACAAGGATGCCAATTTTGAGTAGGGACAAGAGCAAGAGAGAGCTGTATAACTCATCCAGGCTGCACTCTGTTGTTCCACTTGATTGTTGTAATCTAGCAGATCTCATGGTACTTAAAACGTCTGAAGCCAATAAGGATAATCTATAGAGTGCAAGGCAATTATTAATGGGGAAATAAGCAATGCACTACATGTTGCCCTTAACACTAGATTGTATGTGATTTTTAGAAAAATGATCTGACTCTTAGCTAAAGCTCTTTTCTATATTTGCTATTCAATTTTTGTCTTACAGTAAATAAAATTTTATTGCAGGTTGCAGGTAAAAAAAAAA
>NW_007752639.1:5738-6763 GCF_000696425.1 Galeopterus variegatus
AGAGAGAGAGAGAGAGAGAGAGAGCCTCCTCTTCTTTTAAAGCCCTCAGAACCACGCCACTGGCCACCATTTTTAATGAATTCACTATGTCATGATCCTACAGTCCAATCACCTCTTTAAGACTCCACCTTTCAATTATCATATTAGGATCCCCCCCTCTTAACAGTCACAGTGGGGGCTAATTTTCTAATATATAAAACTTGGGGACACAATTCAAGCTTTAATGTATTTTAGGGGGACATAATTCAATCCAACACTGATAATAATATTATTTTATGGACCAAACCTTTCTTGCTGCATCATCTGATGAAGCAAGTTGTATAGGTTTCCAACAAGAAGGTAGTGCTCAAAATTTTAAGTGATTTATGTTGCACCTAGCCCCATCTCCTACAGTTCTTCAGAGCCTCTGGATCCTACCTGGGCCAGCTCTCTGCTGAGCACGCTCTTTTAAGGGGACTGTAGTAAAGTAAAGCAGAGGGGCGGCCCTTGACTTAAGTTTATCTCACTTAAGAAACACACATTTTTTTTCAATAATTTAAGTGAGAGTATTTGGGCTAGATACAATTGACTAACTTTAAATCACCTATAACTGTTTCTACATTTTTAACCAAAACATCAATTCCTGAAGTCTGAAAGTTAGTAGGAATTGGATCTTTCTTTTTTCAAAGCATTTTTGTGGAGAAACCTTAAGAAATTCCTACAAAAGTATTTCTCAATATAGATAGCGAGATCCTTTTGCTCTGTCATCATATTAATTAAAATTTAGAGTCACAAATAAAGTCTTAAAAATACTATAAAGATTAAAATAAATAAATTATTCAAGAATCCCCAGGATATAATAATACAAGATAATCTTAATTTGATTTCCTATTCACATCTATGGGAAATGTGAAATATTAGTAAAAACAACAACAACAACAAAGTGTTTTCTAAAGTGGTGAGAAAATAGAGGAAGTAGTGCAGCTAGACAGATGAGTTATAATTAAATTTCTAACTTTCTCTTACTGAAAGTGGATAGAAAAACA
>NW_007752639.1:7543-8766 GCF_000696425.1 Galeopterus variegatus
TAGACAGATGAGTTATAATTAAATTTCTAACTTTCTCTTACTGAAAGTGGATAGAAAAACAAAAATTTTCATTATGATTAACTGTGTAATGTAAGTAATTGCATATAACACTTTCAATATAAGAAAATTGCAGGTGAGAGAGATTTACTTACATTCCCAAGACTTTATAAATAATAAGAAAGCTTTTCTAACATGGGACTTACCGTTAACCAGGATGTTAGTCAGACCAGGTTAGGCTACACTGCAAACAAAACCAGTATCTCAGCGGTTTAATTTTTTTAAAAAAGAAAAAAATAATAATCTAACTCATGCTACAGGTCTATTGAATTTGGTTGGGAGTTCTGATTCACCTCCAGAACCCAGGCTGAAAAATTTAGTATCTAGAACAAAACCAATCACTTTCACAAGGGAAATAAAATTTCACGAGTTAAATATTGGATCTGTTAGTGCTTCTGCTTTATGAAACTCCCGAAAGATAAGTGCTTCTGCTTTATGAAACTCCTGAAAGAGTAATACTGATGAGAATGTAGATCTATGTAACCTCTGTAGAAAACAAGTTGACAACTATCCATCAAAGTTTAAAGTGCATATATTTTTTGATGCCAAAACTGCTCTTCTAGAAATCTGTTCTACAATTACACTCACAACCACTTAAATTTCATTGGCCAAAACAAATCACATGGACGTACCATGTTCGTATCAGCAGGGAATGCAAAACACATTTGCTCTAAAGGCTGAAGTGTACTTCCAACTCATTTTCTGTGTTTAAGTGTGCATGTATGTTTATGCATAAGAATTTGTGAATGTGAAATTCCAACTATATTTATTTCTATAATTTTTTATATTAGTGTAATAGGAAAACATTTTATTACTGTAAATTTATTATTAGGTAGGTATTCAGTAATTTGCATTTTAATAACCATAAGCACTACAAACAAGTTTTTGCCAAGATTGTATGTACATACATGTGCATGTATGTATGTGACTATATGTAAATGAGAGAACTTCAAAAAGTTCATGGAACGATTTGTATTATCTTTTAATTTTATTTTTCTATGACTCTTTGAGTACCCTCATATAATAGTGCATGTTATATGTACAACTGTATTTATATACACTTGTATGTTTAATTTTATTTGTTCAGACATATTTCTCTTTTTTTCCCCCACAAAAGTTTTTATTCTTTTAATTTTAAATGTCAAATTTCATAGTCCTTCCTTTAA
>NW_007752640.1:0-614 GCF_000696425.1 Galeopterus variegatus
TTCGGGGACGGGCTGCCCCGGCCACCCCGCCCCACCCCTGTGCCCATCCGGACACCGCGCGCGTCTCAGCAGCTCCCGCCGCCCCAGGCAGCCGGTCACCTGAGACAAAGCAGGACCTGTGTCTCCCTGGACCGGCAGGGCCACCTTGCCTCGGTCAGGCCCGTCAGGGTGAAGACCCCAACGGCCGCTCCCGTCTCGGCTGCGGCACCCATCCTACCCCAACAACTTCCTCCCTCTTTCTTTCTCTCTGTGCGCCCCAGACACGCACCAAATCTGAGTGACCACCCGTGGCCGTGGCGCACATATCCGCGACCACGGCAGGCACCAGGCATAACCACACCCCCACTCCCGGCGGCCGGAGGGCCCTCCAGGCTCAGCGCCGGCACCGAGGTAACTGGCCCCCGAGGGCATGGCGCCGGCAGCCTGCACCACGAATGGGTCCGGGTGCGCTCGGGCACGCTCGAGCCGCTAAGACAGCCCGGCCCCACGGACCGAGCAGGTTCTGCCGGTCGCGGCTTGTCCCCCCCGTGGCCCCGGGAGTCGGGGAGGCCCTCTATCTCTCGCTGTCTGTGGATCATGCGACTGGCACGGTGCGCAGGACACCCGCAGACCGG
>NW_007752640.1:1337-2826 GCF_000696425.1 Galeopterus variegatus
TGGCGGGAGCCTCGGCAGAGGCTTCGGGGACCGGGCTGCCCCGGCCACCCCGCCCCCACCCCCGTGCCCATCCGGACACCGCGCGCGTCTCAGCAGCTCCCGCCGGCCCAGGCAGCCAGTCACCTGAGACAAAGCAGGACCTGTGTCTCCCTGGACCGGCAAGGCCTCCTTGCCTCGGTCAGGCCCATGAGGGTGAAGACCCCAACGGCCGCTCCCGTCTCGGCTGCGGCACCCATCCTACCCCAACAACTTCCTCCCTCTTTCTTTCTCTCTGTGCGCCCCAGACACGCACCAAATCTGAGTGACCACCCGTGGCCGTGGCGCACATATCCGCGACCACGGCAGGCACCAGGCATAACCACACCCCCACTCCCGGCGGCCGGAGGGCCCTCCAGGCTCAGCGCCGGCACCGAGGTAACTGGCCCCCGAGGGCATGGCGCCGGCAGCCTGCACCACGAATGGGTCCGGGTGCGCTCGAGCCGCTAAGACAGCCCGGCCCCACGGACCGAGCAGGTTCTGCCGGCCGCGGCTCGTCCCCCGCGTGGCCCCGGGAGTCGGGGAGGCCCTCTATCTCTCGCTGTCTGTGGATCATGCGACTGGCACGGTGCGCAGGACGCCCGCAGACCGTGCAAGAGTCCCGGGCACGTCTGAGAGAGCGAACGCGGCACCTACCCCGAAACCAACCTCGGCCTGAATGAGTAAAAGGAAAAGCCCAGTCTCGTCACTTAAGTCACCAGCACAGTTCCGCAATCCCTCCGCAAAGGGTCCGCGCGCCCGAGAAAAGCCAAGAAGCGAGACTCGCTCGCGCCGCGCGGCCGCTACTACCGGGCGGCCGGTATTGGAGGCGACAATTCCCGGCTAGGCGCGCAGCCCAGCACCGTGGAGCGGGTTCCTCGCTCCCGGGCCGCCGCCGAGAGCACGCGCTGCCTCTCCCCCAGCGCGCTGCATCCCGGCCCGAGCTGCACCTCAGCCACCTGCCCGCAGCCTCTGAGCCGTCGACCCTTCCCCAAAGTGCCCTTGCTTGGGAGGGTGCCTGACCCGCACCGATCGCCGCTTCCCGCCCGGGGACAAGAGGGACGGATACATGCGTCTCCGCCCGCAAGTGCGCGGGGAGCGGGCAGTAGGTAGAGCTGTTCGGGCGCCGTCTTCCATCAGTCCCCGGCCTGCTCCCCGGGAGTCGGAGGTATTTACCTTGCGTTTCTCAGTCCGAGAGTCAGAGTCAGGCATTTGGCGGACAAGGGCCTGGGGAAGGGCGCCGAGGCGGTGGCGGCGGGAGCAAGGCGAACCGAGCAGCCCTAGGCGGTGCTGACTGCAGTGGGGCGGGCTCGCAGGGTAGCGTCAAGAATCCTGTGGCGGTGGAGACGGCGACGGCGACGCTGGACGCTGAGCTCAGAGAAGCCAGAGACCCTGCGGCTGCGAGGAGCGAAGTGAAACCTGCGCGGCCCTGCAGCCCGGCTCAGTCTGTCGGCCGCGCGCCCGCGCCCAATCA
>NW_007752640.1:8325-8766 GCF_000696425.1 Galeopterus variegatus
GCCGTCGACCCTTCCCCAAAGTGCCCTTGCTTGGGAGGGTGCCTGACCCGCACCGATCGCCACTTCCCGCCCAGGGACAAGAGGGACGGATACATGCGTCTCCGCCCGCACGTGCGCGGGGAGCGGGCAGTAGGTAGAGCGGTTCGGGCGCCGGCGCCGTCTTCCATCAGCCCCCGGCCTGCTCCCCGGGAGTCGGAGGTATTTACCTTGCGTTTCTCAGTCCAAGAGTCAGACATTTGGCGGACAAGGGCCAGGGGAAGGGCGCCGAGGCGGTGGCGGCGGGAGCGAGGCGAACCGAGCAGCCCTAGGCGGTGCTGACTGCAGTGGGGCGGGCTCGCAGGGTAGCTTCAAAATCCTGTGGCGGTGGAGACGGCGACGGCGACGCTGGACGCTGAGCTCAGAGACGCCAGAGACCCGGCGGCTGCGCGGAGCGAAGTGAAA
>NW_007752641.1:0-479 GCF_000696425.1 Galeopterus variegatus
AGAGAGAAAATGTCCCAGAAGGAGAGAACAGCCAGGATATAAACCTTAAGGTGCCCGAGTCATTACTGTGTTTGGCAAACAGTAAAGGAGTAGTGGGGCCAGATCAGGGAGAAATGAGAGGACAGGTGGCAGGAAATAATGTGACCCCAAAAATGGGGCCAGGTCACAGAGGGCCTTGTAGCCCATGGTGAGGACTTTGGCTTTTACTATGAAGTTGCAAAGCCATTGGGGGATTTTTAGAAAAGAATTGATATGATCTGACTGATGTTTTAACAAAAATGGACAAAGGGACATCAGTGAGGGCTATCTCCATTGCAACAGTCCAGGCAAAAGGTAATGGTAATTCCAAGAAGAGTGACATGGTGGAGGTAATAAGAAGTGACTAGATTCCAGAAAAATTGCTTTTGTGTGTATTTCTACTTGTAAACTAAATTGCAAAGTTAGAATGAACAGGGAATATATCTTAAAATTCCTTCACA
>NW_007752641.1:5755-6070 GCF_000696425.1 Galeopterus variegatus
GCCAGTCATAGTTCTAGGTTTTATGGGTATACTAAGGAACTAAGCAAAGTCCCTGATCTCATCAAGCTTATGTAGTTTGAAGAGGCAGGGAAATCGGTCAACTGAGTGTTTTTAAATGCTAAGAAGAAAAATAAAGTGGGGTGAGAAGAAAGTAATGACAGTGTTTTAGGTAAGTTGGTAAGGGAAGTTCATTTGTAAGTTCACACTTGACAAGAAATCTAAATTAAATAAGGGAGAACAACATGCATATGCCCAGAGAGAAAATGTCCCAGAAGGAGAGAACAGCCAGGATATAAACCTTAAGGTGCCCGAGTC
>NW_007752641.1:7799-8766 GCF_000696425.1 Galeopterus variegatus
TATAAGTAAATAATTAAGTAAGTTTCCCTGGACTATTCTACCTTACATTAATATCTGTCATTTTCATATTTTTAAAGTGAAATTAGGGGTGAAACAGACTAGAACCATGTCTGCTGACCACTCAGTTGTGTGACTCTTAGGGCATCACTTAACACTTCCAAACTCCAGCTTTCCTGTGTGTTACATGAGGAGATTGAATGAGCCCACCTCCAAAGAATTTAATGGATCTTTCATGTTGTGTCACCAAGACTTTATTTTGAATGACAATGACAAATTAAAGCTTAGCCTTTTTATGTTCTCTTGCGCTATTTTTTAAAACCAATATTTCATGTATTGTCGTATTTCCCTTAATGGCTTCTGAAATTGCAAAATTTAAAATACTTGTTAAATCTAGCAATAACCCTTCTTCTTCAGTGGTAGACACAATTAATCCACGATCTATAGCGTTTGGTTGATTTAATACCCAAGGATATATACTTTGAACTTGTTTTCTAGTTTGTTTAAGTAAGGGCTTCTGCTTTAATTGGAGCTATTTAGACTAGAACATAATCTTTGCTTGGGCAGGCTCCCTGATAAGTGTAGAAATCAAACTGATTCGCATATGTCACTGAGAGGTTCAAGTGTTCAGAAGTCTCATGTGGTTCAAGTGTTCAGAAGTCACATGGTTTAGAAAAAAATTATTCCTGAAAACATTGTTTGGAAATATAAGGTTAAACATTACTGTCTTATAAATAGTGAATTTGCAAATTCTCTTCCCTCACCGTTAGTTATTAGCTAAAATTTGAATGTACATAGTCCATGTGCCTAGATCCTAAAAGAGAGATGTAACTATGGGGTAAAGGTTTACACATACATCACAATTAGCAGGCACTTACGCAGGTTCATTTATCACTTTCTGTGTGCCCAGGCCCCAATAAATTGCAAATGGCATAAGATAGGTTAGGAAGAGGATGACAATATGATCATT
>NW_007752642.1:0-238 GCF_000696425.1 Galeopterus variegatus
TTGGTTATCTATGGATGGTGGGATTTCACAGATTTTCCATATGTAAATTTATCTGTTTAATAGTTAAAAATAATAAATGAGGTGGAATGAACAACGGATATGTCATCTGGGTTTTCTTCCTTCAGTTGTCTCCTGTCACCTGTTCCTCATCGCCATTTCCAGCTCAGAACCATTTTCTAATTCCTGCCTCAAAAATTTTGGCCAAAGACATCCACCTTTTACAACTAACAAAACTCAA
>NW_007752642.1:2074-2893 GCF_000696425.1 Galeopterus variegatus
TGATGAAATTCACTACGAACTCACAGTCATGGAATGAGTAACTGCTTCTTGGTCTCTCCTGTATTTTGTAACTTACTGACATGCAACTGACATACGATTAACTGCACATATTTATAAAGTACAATTAGAGAAATTTTGGCACACATATACATCTATGAAATCAGCAACACACTCAAGATAGCAACGTTTCCATTAGCTCCAAAAGTCTCCCTGTATTCCTTTATAATTCTTCCCTCCCATTTCTCCCCCACACCTCTCTCCAGGCAACCACTGATCTGATTTCTGTTACCATAGATTAGCTTGCATTTTCTAGAATTTTATGAAAATAGTTTATACAGTATGTATGCTTTTTGTGTGGCTCTTGTTTTTAAACTCAGCACAATGATTTTGGTATTTATCTATATGGTGTGTATTGAGTTCATTCCCTTTTGTTGCTGAGTAGTATTCCATCATGGTAAACCACAATTTGTTTATTCCTTCACCTGCTGATGGACATTGGGGTGTTTCTGATGAGGCACTAATCTTATTTTATTTCTTCACAACCATCTTATGAAAAAGTCATTATTTCTCCCCATTTTACAGATGAAGAAACAAAGACTCAAGAGGCCAAGTAATTTGTCTAAGGTGCAAAGACAGTACTTGGAGCATAGAATCTTAAATTATTAGAATGTTTGAGCTGACAGGGACATTAAGGAATTGCTCTCTCTCTCTTTCTCTCTATTAACTGCTTGATGCTGAGATTTAAATTGTGATCAACAAGAATTAGGCATTTCTCTTTATTCAAGGTAAGGCCACCAGATATCTTTTCAGCCAAATGCT
>NW_007752642.1:8303-8766 GCF_000696425.1 Galeopterus variegatus
TGGAGTAGCTATTCTTATATCAGATAAAATAGACTTTAAACCAAAAACCATAAAAAAAGATTTAAAAAGCCACTATATAATGATAAAAGTATCCATCCAACAAGAACACATAACAATCATAAATATATATGCACCCAACATTGGAGCAGCCAGATTTATAAAGCAAACACTTTATATGAGATAAATTATCTAAGAGATAGACATTAAAATAATAGTAGAGGACCTGAACACCCCACTCTTAACATCTGACAGATCATCTAGGTAAAAAATCAACACAGAAACACAAGTTCTAAACAACACTTTAGATCAATCTTCCTTGGCAGATATATATAGAACATTTTATCCAACAACCTCAAAATATTCATTCTTCTCATCAGCACATGAAACATTCTCCAGGACAGCCATGTTAGGTCAGAAATCACGTCTCAACAAATTCAAAATAATTGTATTCCATGTATTTTTT
>NW_007752643.1:0-315 GCF_000696425.1 Galeopterus variegatus
ATTTAGCCATTTAGGGTATCATGAGGCCGCCGAGTTTTGCTTTATTCTTCGTTATAGGTTATTGTTATCAATTAATATGAACAAATTTCATAGAGGGGGAAATCATACATGGAATCAAGCTATGCAGTCTATCTATTAATTATATGTTCCAAATTGTCTTATATTTTACTTCTCGCTATCTAACTGTATCATTATACACCTGATGACTTTACAAGTTTTTGAAGTTCACTTTTAAACTGCAGTGAACATGCCCAAACTGACAGACCCAAATAATCATTATAATATGCTTACTTTACAACTGAGAATTCATTTTAT
>NW_007752643.1:2090-2788 GCF_000696425.1 Galeopterus variegatus
ATACCATTGATTATGCCAGTTGTAAATGATAAAAATTATATTTCATGTGCTGTAATAATTTTAAAAGTTTATATCTGTCAAATATTCATCCACAAATATGTATAATTTAGTATTTAAAATCAAAATTTTATAAACGGTTCAAAATTGGCATTCTGATTTCACATTAAAATATCCTTCTTTGAAATACTCCTAAATCTTTTACACTTTCCCTAAATAATGGCTATCAAAGGGTTTTAAGTGGACATCTCGACTGCTTGAGGTTCAAGACCATATAATGACACACACAACCTCTCACTAAAAGGTCCATAGGGATTTAGAAGAATGAAATATATCTCTTACAGTAGACTCTTCAGAAGGTAGTTCATAGTAAAGGTGGAAGGCTTCTTAATTAAGCACCCATTCCATGCTGAATAGGAGGTTATTCTATTCCATGCTGAATGGAAGCTGGCGATGGGTCAGTTTCTGGCAACTCAAGTGATCTTTCTGGCAACTGAAGTGAGATGTCACCTCTACTAAAAGTTCACTTACAGATCTCAGTTCTGGGATATATCCCAGAGCACCATTCACTATTGAGAATAACTCCAGATAAAAATAACCTATTATGGCACAAGGCCTGATCTTGTAGCCAGCTTAGGACAACAAGCCCTTAAATCTCTTTATGAGCCCAGATAAGGGTGTTTTATACCATCCTGCTGGGT
>NW_007752643.1:7961-8765 GCF_000696425.1 Galeopterus variegatus
CTTAAAGCAGAAGCAGTAAACCGGGTGTTGTGGAAACACGGAATGAAAGGAGCATTTATGTGGGAGCCAAGAGTAGAATATGCTGCTTCTTTTACTTCTTCTTTGTTATTATCTTCACTACAGCCTTCTTTATTACTGTGTCTTCCTCATTGAAATCTTCCCTTAGAAATTAATTTTTATAAAAGTACATTTATAGAATCTTACTATTCACATCCTTCTGCATCTGTTTGATATGTCTGCTACTTAAAATATAATTTTGAAATATTTTCTGGGCTCTACATATGGAGATGGCCTGTATTCTGTAACTTAACAGTCATTAAATAGGCTCAAGTTGACAGGGTACAGGTATTACCGTGGTGCCCGAATACCAGCTCTATGGACTCTCTTTTCTGTCTTGGATATTATTTATGACTTTTTCCAGTCACGTTCTGATAATAGCGGTAATCATCTTCTTGTATCTTTAAACAACGTACCCATCTTCTTCGAATAACAAATTATTTAATGTGACGAACCTCTGGAGACTAATTTCAAAAGTGCTCTCTTAGTCTAGCTTGAGTCTGTCTCGGGGGGAGACCTGTGAGGTGAATCAGTACCATCCACCCGCCCATGCCACCCTTTTCAATCTCTCTCTTTCATTCTCTCTCGTCTCTTATTTTCCTGACTATTGATGGTTTCTGACAATTCCAGAAGGGATTTACTGTCTGTGCTTATCAGCCATCAATCTCTGGAGTTGGCAGCTGTTTAAAGATAGCTTGTTATCCCATAGGGCAATTTTAAGGATTTCTGAGAAATTTGTCCACATGA
>NW_007752644.1:0-3408 GCF_000696425.1 Galeopterus variegatus
TCCAAAATTCGTGTTGAAATTTAACTTCTAGTGTGATGGGATTAAGAGTGAGTTATCGCAGAAGTGGATTCATGGTAAAAGGATGAAGTTTGATTCCCATTCTCTGTCTTGCTCACTTGTCCTTCCACCCTCTGCTGTAGGATATGCAGTGAGAAGACCCTCACCAGATGCTGCCAGATGCCAGTGCCATGCTCTTGGACTTTTCAGCCTGCAGAAGTTTAAGCCAAATACATTATTGTTCGTTATAAACTACCCAGTCTGTAGTTTTCTGTTATAGCACCATAAAATGAACTAAGACAAGGATAAATATGGTATTTTGCTCAATTTTGCTGTGAACCTACAACTGTTCTAAAAACTCAAGTCTATTTTCAAAAAATGCAGTGGAATGTGGCAAGGAAAAGTGTGTGATCTTTGGGAATGATGTCAGCTCCCTCTTTGGAGTAAGTAGTTGCAGCATATCCAGTTGTGTAATAATTCCTCTACCCTCGCAAGCCTCCCTTCTCTTCCACTCACCTGTTCTCCATTTTCTGCATGAAGCCTTAAGCAGAAAGTAAATCATCTGTGTGTTTGTGTGTCTGTGTTGACTTGCTATTGTGGAAAAGATGGGGAATATGATTACCATTTGGGCTGAATAAAAGAAAGAATCATTTTAGTTTCTCCCCTCTCCCCATTTCAAGGTTTTCCTTGATGGGATAAAAGATAATAAGGAAGATTAAAGGAACAACTAGGATAAAAGTGAAATTTTTGCAATACATGGAATGAGCTACATTTGTCACCTGATTTTTTTTCTGTGTAATATTGCCTATTATTTTCCATAAACATTAATCATCAAGGAACAACCCACTGGGAAGGTGTTATTTATTTATTTATTTATTTAGCCCCAAATATCTCAGTCCTAGGACTTAAAGTCTCTGTACATTTTATAAGTCTAAGATGGCAGCTCTAAAAATCCATAAAACCAGACAGCTCACACTGTTACTGGAAAGGAGCATTTGAATATGGGAGCAAGTCTAATGGCCTTTCTTGCCTTTTAAGATTATAAATGAACAATTCTTCACATGCACACTGCTAAAATTACAGTAGTATGGGATGGTGAATGGCAAAATAATGACATGAAATGCCTGGGGTTCCTGCTCCTCACATGGTGGGGAGGAGGAGGCTCCATGGGAGGCATGAAAAAATGGGCCAGGCCACCTACATGGTGTTCCCTGGTCAGCAGAGGAGAGGCAGCTGGGCAGCAGTGACAGCTGTGCTGTAGCTGGGACAGGTCGAGAGAATGGGAGGAACAGGAAGGCTTGACTCCAAGCTGTTCCATTTGCATGTGGTTCCCAGGCTGGCTCCCTCAATCCCACAGCCTGCACACTCCTCCTCACCCTGTGCAAGCGTTGGTTTTGAAGACAGTCTGTCAGCCACAGCCACTGCACATTGAATAGTTGAAGGATGTAGCACTCTGGAAATTTTCCTGCACTGAGATATTACATCCAGTCTTGATGGAATGAAATCACCCCTCATGTCAAGGCACGTAAAGGGCATTCCAGGTAGACAAGGATGGATTTAAAGAGGGACCCAGAGTTTATATTTGTGCTGTAGAATTTACGCACCCAATTGTTTGCTGGTGTTTTGTTAAAGATGGTTTCTGAGAGCTGATACTGGTCACTGGGAACAACTAGGAATGTTTCCCCCACCGCCATCAGACTGTTTTAAATATGCACAGCATAGATTCTTACAGATTTGATAAGAATAGCTGAAAAAAAACTGAAATAAGATTGAATTAAACAGCTATCAATATCAGCATTCCGTGAGTTGTACTTAGAAATTTCCTGCCTCTCTCTTTGTATGTATATATAAATGTATAGAAAATGTGTGTGTGTGTACACATATAAATGTGTGTTTCTGGTGGGGATGATTGAGGTGAAAGCATGCCAGATAAATACGGTATTCATGATGGGAATGTTTGTTGAAAGGATAATGGCTGTGCACATGTTTAGTAGAGAGTTGTCAACATTTTCACTTGCGGAAATGGAAATAAGGCCAGGAACTTAGACTTATTTTTTTTTTTTAAATGTCCATCAGTGGATGATTGGATAAAGAAACTGTGGTATAAATACAGCATGGAATACTGCTCTGTCATAGACATTTTTGAAACATGGATTTTATCATTTACTTAGGATCTGCATATAGGAAGAAAAGATGGATCATTAGAAGCCAGGTGACTATTCATCTCTGTTTTGAATCTGTTAGTTTTATGAATTCTCTTTTGCTCATGAATACAACTCAAGAGCTCCTCCTCCTTCCTTTGCAGAAATTGTTTCAGAATCCATAGAAGAATAGAGGAAGGAGGTCCTGTATTCACAAATAAAAAAAAATTACAATATGCATTGAGAAGCAATTCAGTGTATATTTTAAAAATAGGGAGAATAACAGAAAGCATAGGTAAATTACAAATCTAATTAGAGAAGCAGATATATATTTTGAAAATAAGAGGAGTCACAGTAAACCAGATAAGATATTCTGATTTAGATATGTGTTTGGCAGGAAAGGGAGGCACAGTATTTGTTCAGAAGTACAAAGGGAATGTGACATTAAGGTTGTAAAACATTGAGAATACATTTTATTAGCTGAGTTTTTAACTTTCAGAATACATAGTGTGTATATCTATCTATCTTTATGTATATATATAGTAGTGTATATATCTATCTATCTTTATGTATATATATAGTATGTGTGTGTGTGCGTGTGTTTCTCTTAAACTACCACCCTGAATATTTTTATGCTGGCAAAATTTAACTTTATAATTGAAAATATAAGTTGCTGTTTTTCTCCTCATTTTGTATCAGTAGATCAATCCCGCTTTATTTATTTTAAAAGGTAGTTTGGAAAGCTCAGTGGTCTGTTCCAAGTCACACAGTTAGCTGGTTCCAGAAAGAGTGTTAGATTTCGAGAGAAGAAGCTATGAATAGAAACTCCATTTTTTTGTGTCTCAATTATTAGCTAAGTCATATCATAATTTCATGGCTTACTATATGTGGAACTAAGTGATCATTGCTTAAACTACAGTGACTAAAATATGAACATGATTATGTTGCAATAAAAGACTTTCCACAAGGTCTTTGGATAAGAACTGACGGATACTTTCAAGCACTGAGATCTCATATTTACAAAGAGTTAGATGTCCAGCAGGTGGCAGTGGGGAGCAATGATTAAGCGTATGGGCACATCCCCAGCTGAGAAGATTGATTACCTTTTTCCAGACAAAAGGGAACTAAGTGGCTCAGATGTGGCAGATACACGAAGACATCTAAACAAATGAGATGTTTTTCATGGACTGATACATTTAAAGTCAGCAAGAAGAGGCTACATCTTCCCAAACATTATATTTTCTCCTTGATTCATTGTACCAACATGGCT
>NW_007752644.1:8123-8764 GCF_000696425.1 Galeopterus variegatus
TTAATCCCTATAAATCTCATCAGAAAATTGCTCATGCCTTTCTAAAAAAGTGTAGATTTAGTCCCTGAAGAAAATTGTGAATTATAGCATGAAAAATATTTCTGTTCTAGAACAGTTTTGAAAAAAAATTACAAACATTTATAATGCTTTCAAAAGATATTTCTAATATTCCTGAGGTTTCAAAACCGCTTACCCATCTTTGGCTTGGTATAGAGACCTAGGATCATTCTGCCCAAGCCGCAGGTCAGTAGGCTGACACCCCTCCCCTGTGCCCCCACTGCTTTGCTTTCCAGGAAGTTTTCTAGCCTTGCTTTTTGTGTGTGCCTGTTTTTTTTTTTTTTTTTTTTTTGTCTTTTTTATCTTTTTCCGTGTCCGGCAACGGATCGCAGCCCTCAGTGTTGCCCCCGTACCAGACTGGGGACCAGCAACGGGATTGCAACCCTCGGTGCTGCTCCCGCGCCTCGCTCAGTCAGTGAGTGGGAACCGGTCTGTATGTGGGATCTGAACCCTCGGGCGGGAGCGCCACCACGCTTCCCAAGCGGCGCACTTATCCAGTGCGCCACCGGGCCGGCCCCTCTAACCTTGCTTTTTGTGTGTGCCTGGTATGTGTATCATACATATTTTTGATTTTTTTGCCTTTC
>NW_007752645.1:0-772 GCF_000696425.1 Galeopterus variegatus
ATTAACTGAGATGTATTGCAAGCAGCTGTCCATCACACTTGATGACTCTACATCACATCTCCCTGATACATCTACCTTATTACATAACTTGTTCGTTACCAAATTTAGAGATAGATGTGCAGAGAGTACAAAAAATAAAGCAAGCATAAAATATACAACAGATAACCTTATTTATACACAGTAATGCTTTGAGTATTTTTGCTGTCATCATTTCTCTAGGATAATACTATTTCATATATTTTGCTGCAACTGACCATTTTCACTCAGCAGTATATGTGAGATTCTCTCATTTATGGGTCTCCTGCTCTTTGTCTGACTGCCTCATTCTTGTAATCTCTCTAAATTTCCAGATAGAGCTCTTTTCTCATACTTAGGGCCACAACCTTAGTCCCCAGTGACCTTGATTTACTTCCTGTCTACATTACCCATGAGTAGACTTCCCACGACCTTTTCAATAATACAAAATGTTTTGCAGTGTATATGTTGTACCTTCTTCTTTGGTATTATAAATAAATAATGAGAAAGTGGATGCTCTTCTAAGGAAATAGATGTCAATACCTTTAGTGCATTCATGAACTAAAACAAGTGCTGAGCATTGCCTATACCATTTTTCTTCCTTAGATTATATCCAGCTGAAAGTTCCATAAAATCTACTTTATTAATTTTATAAGATATATGAAGTTTTCAAAGAAACTGATTTTCATATATATAACATTCACTTGGTTGCTGAGAAAATGTCATAACAAGAATAGAGAGACTTTTTAGCTTAAAT
>NW_007752645.1:2629-2852 GCF_000696425.1 Galeopterus variegatus
ATGTTTAGTCCAGTCTTTTGAGTCCTAGTACAGGAACTTAGTCCAAAACAATGTTTTTTTATAATTTTTATTTAATAATGTTCTGGACTATTTTAATTTGTGCTGCTTAAACATTTTAGTACCTGTCTTTAGGGACTGATATGTGTGCATTTCTGTTGGTTATATGCCTATGAGTAGAATTGTTGCATCATAGCTTATTCACATGTTCAGTTTTGTTAAATTT
>NW_007752645.1:7885-8764 GCF_000696425.1 Galeopterus variegatus
TTTTTTTTTTATAGAGTCTTTAGGCTTTTCTCTATATAGGATCATTTGCAAACTGGGACAATTTGACTTCATCTTTTCCTGTCTGATGCCCTTTATTTCTTTCTCTTGCTTGACTGCTATGGTTAGTACTTCCTATACTATGTTAAATAGGAGAGGTGAGAGTGGGCATCCTTGTCTTGTTCTCATTCTTAAGGGAAAAGCTTTTCCCCATTCAGGATGATATTGGTGGTTGGTTTGTCATATATGGCTTTTATTGTATTGAGATACTTTCCTTCTATACCTAATCTGCTGAGAGTCTTTATCATAACGGGATGCTGAATTTTGTCAAATGTTTATTCTGTATCTACTGATATAATCATATGGATTTTGTCCTTGATCTTATTGATGTGGTGTATCACTTTTACTGACTTGCATATGTTGAACCATCTTTGCATCCCTGGGATAAATCCTGCTTGATCATGATGTATAATTTTTTTTGATGTATTGCTGTATTCCATTTGCTAATATGGTTTTATAGACAGAAAAAAGCTGAAGAAAGCAGAAACAAAGAACAAAAAGCACGTCGGTCATTTCAATGTTATTTTCTTGTAAGGTCAGGGCAGAAAGAACAATAGAATAATAAATGACTAGTTAACATCAGGTTACTTAACCCTATCTCTTTTGTGTAAGAATTAACACAGACAAACCTTATTATCTTATCTATTGAAGATTTCAATGGCCTGTTCAGGAAATTCGCTGTTATTTCTTTCTTCTGATTTCTCAGAAGGCCATACCACAATCTAAGTGACATGAAACTTAGCAGGGTTAACTTCATTTTGATGTTTAGTCCAGTCTTTTGAGTCCTAGTACAGGAACTTAGTCCAAAACAATGTTTTTTTA
>NW_007752646.1:0-751 GCF_000696425.1 Galeopterus variegatus
CAGATGGAATCTAAACAGGGAAAAGACCCTGGGCAAAAAATCAGGAACTTGTACATTGCTAGTGGAAGCATAGATCATAGAATATCCAGAAACTATTTGGCAATATCCATAAGAATTGTAATCTACCTTTTGATCTAGTAATTCTAACTCCAGAAATTTATATTCCATTTTACATAAGCAAAATGACATGTGAATAAGGTCACTCAAGACAAATTGGAAAACAGCTACTAGAGGTCCACCATCTAAGATATTAGCTTAATCAACTGTGGTTGATCCACACAATAGAATTCTAGGCAGCCAGTAGACATCTGTCGTATCTGTCACTGCCTGTAATCTTTTGAAAAGCTTTTCTCTATCTGGAGAAATTTCACATATTACAAGTCCCACCTCCCAGCTTAAAAGTTGAGAATCAAATTCTCAGACTCCCTTGCAGTTAAGATGCAAATATGTCACCTAGGCTCTGCTAAGCAGACACATCCTCACGAGACTTTGCTTTAGAAGTGAGGAATGTAAGGAAAGAGGCTCTGTGCAGAGCTTCTACTTTTGCAGGTATAGCTAGCTGCAAGGATGCTTTCCTAGCCCAGTAGTGAAGGTAGAAGCAGTTGCGGCCCAGTCAAATAAATCCCTGGCATCTGCTGCTCAGTGGAGGTGGCAGCATGGGTGCTTCCACTTAATACTAGTACTGTGGGGCTGGCCCGGTGGCGCACTGGATAAGTGCGCCGCTTGGGAAGCGCGGCGGCGCTCCCGCCCG
>NW_007752646.1:2194-8764 GCF_000696425.1 Galeopterus variegatus
TTAAAAGTCTTAAAGGATCAGAGACACTGCCTGATCACAGGATAGCAAGAAACAGAACCTCAAGTAAGTCATTTTGTAATCTCCTGATTCCATGCAAGCAAAGCCAGAGAGAAATACAACAAATCCTCCCAGAACTTCAAATTTATTCAGCCTTGGGGGGGGGGGGAGCACTTTAATATTAAAACACAGAGATATGTTAAGGAATCGGATACGAATTAGCAAGGTTCTTAAAGGTGAGAATTCAAAGAAATTCTACACTCAGGCTAGCTGCTTTGGCCATACCCGTGACTCCCACAGTGCACAGTCTCTCCTCTGCTTATTAGGGAGCTGGCAGAAGGTCTAGGATAATCAGCACTAAATTCATCAGAAGTGGGAATAGTTTCTTGCG
The DNA here is from genome assembly GCF_000696425.1 of Galeopterus variegatus. Classification (NCBI taxonomy): domain Eukaryota; kingdom Metazoa; phylum Chordata; class Mammalia; order Dermoptera; family Cynocephalidae; genus Galeopterus; species Galeopterus variegatus. The sequence goes on from NW_007752646.1 coordinate 2,583, forward strand.
CAATGGATTGGCATATACAGGCTTGACTGAATGATTCTACGGATTTTTTTTATTATGCACCTAGATTGCTTTTTGGGATGAGGAAAGATTTTAGGTAGTGGTGACATTTGATGACAATGATCTCTTATGACTTTTGGATACTAGGCCTTCTTTGGCAATCCAATGCCATGGTTTTCCAAGCTGCCCAGCTGGCTGCACACCCACAGGCATATATTGCCACAGGTTCAGGACTTTCTTGGGGCTGGCACCTGCCTGGAGAGAAACCGGGATCTAACAACCCGAGGGGAAAGGGTAAGAGGGTGATGGAGTGAACCACCAAGGCCAAAAGGAAGCATCCTCCCACCAGTTTAAGAGACAAGAATAGTAGACTTGGCAGGAAGAACTAACATTTACTGAGGGCAGATGGTATGCCAGGCACAAAATGAAATGAAGGAAACACACACACACACACACACACACACAAGCAGTCTTGACACCAGAACTGAATTAAAATGCAATTACAGCTCAGATTACAAAACAAAATTAGAACTAATGAGATGAAGGAAACACACACACACACACACACACAAGCAGTCTTGACGCTAGAACTGAATTAAAATGCAATTACAGCTCAGATTACAAAAGAAAATTAGTTTTAGGATTCAAGCCCAGGTGTCAAGGCTCCGAATATCACAGAATTTTTGTATAGCTGGAGGCGGAGAAATCTCAGGTAAACACAAATGTACTGCCAGAATTATATAAACCTTTTCCTGGTTCTGGCAACTCAGACTTATCTCAGCAGCCAAAGGATTAGCTTTTCATGCAATACGTTTATTGACATTTTTAGGGATTTTCAAAAATAAAATGATAGGTTGGGGTTATTTGGTATTTTTATAAGTTGTTGATTCTATATATTACATGGAATATTTAGTATTATAGATGCTCACACATGCATGCGCATGTACACACGCACGCACTCATACACACATTTATTTTTTAAAGAAACTAGGTCCTTGGGCTGGCCCAGTGGCGCACTGGAGAGTGCGCCGCTTGGGAGCGTGGCGGCGCTCCCACCGAGGGTTCGGATCCCATGTGGAGACCGGTTCCCGCTCACTGGCTGAGCGTGGTGCGGGCGCAACACCGAGGGTTGCAATCCCATTACTGGTCAGTAAAAAAGACAAAAAGGAAAAAAAAAGCTCCCACCGAGGGTTCGGATCCCATGTGGAGACCGGTTCCCGCTCACTGGCTGAGCGTGGTGCGGGCGCAACACCGAGGGTTGCGATCCCATTACCGGTCAGTAAGAAAGACAAAAAAGGAAAAAAAAAAAAAAAGAAACTAGGTCCTTAATGCGAGCAATAGAGCAAGCCAAGACATTTCAAGTGGAGCATCAGTGTATAACATATAGATCCTCAACATGCTTTCTGAAGGAATGAATGAATGGAGGTTCAGTCTCAGATCACACTACAGTTTTCACTCTCAAGCCCAAATCCAGACAGATTGAAACCAAATTTTCCCTGCTCTTAGATCTCCTGCCACCGAGCTGTTCCTGCCCAGAGGGACATCCGTAGGATCCAAGTAGATCTCCTCCCTCCTACCCAGCATCACCTGTAGACACTGTTCCATCTGCCTGGACAGACTTTCCATTGTCTGATCTGATACAATCCCCCCATTCCCCTAAGTTGACAGCACTACCACAATGGATGAGCTTGGATCTAGGTCCTGATTGCTCCCAGGATGTTCTATCCCAAGTGCAGTTCATTCTCACAAGCCATGCCTAGAGATTTAATAACTGAGAGAGATTTGACACAGAAAGAGCAATCCCTATCCTCAAAGGGTTTATGATCTGACTGGGGTTTATCTAAGAAGTTTGAGAAAAGTGATCAACATTTATCAAACACCTGCTCTACACTCACCGGGCACTGTGCTTTTCTCTTTATATGTATCATTTCTAATATTTAATCCTATGTGGATGGTTTTGCAAATAGGAACTTCAGGGTTCAGAGAAGTAATTAGAGAAATTCCGAAAAATGAGAAACCACTTAAATTGAAAGATATTGCTACCCAGCAATTTATGTTGTAAATGTTACATGAACCAAATTCACTGAGCAATTACCCAACCCTTTAGACTCACTAGGATACCATTCATTCAGTTATCTTAGGTGGCACACTATGGCAGTGAATGGATTCTCTTTGGGCCCACCAACTGAAAGACACATACTATTGGTACCTTAGCAGCCAGAGATACATGCATATTAGGCCCCACTATTTCCTGACTTTCCAAATGGCCAACAGCACACAGCCTGTGAGAAAGGGAGCAGGTGTAAGGGGTACAGCCTCAGAACTTAATATTTTCTCTCAATAGAACCAAGGAACAAACCATAAAGCTGGCTTCATCATAATTATGCTGTAAGCAACTGAGCTAACCAGATTAAAGAATAGAAACTAATGAACATTTGCCATTTTTCTTTTGGCTACCCAGCATCAGAACCCCTTGCCAGTGTTTATGAAATTTTCCACCTGCTTTCAGCTAAATAATCTAAAAATGTCAGACACTCACTTTCCTGATTTCTTCTCAGTCAGGGCATGGGCACAGGACCTAATGTTTAGACACTAACTGCGCAGTAATATGAATCAGTAATGAGCTCTGCAAAGCAGAAGGAATAGTAGATGATTGTTTTCTGGTAACCATAGCAACACCCAGTTCCAGGGGCTGCCCCACATCTGCTGTCCAGGGCCAGCAATGTTGGTGGTGTAGGTGGAGGCATCCAATATTCAGTAGCTACAGTACCAGTATCCTAGCTAAACCAATTCTGTGGCAGGACCTGGCTGTAGTTCTGGCAGTGCTATCCCCCCAGCTGTGCATTTTTCAAGCCTTGTCCCCAGCTTTCCTGGAGAAAGGCGAAACTACCCAACATCCTGCCAATAAACTCCTTTTCTGCTTAAATTAGCTACAGGCAATTTCTGTTACTAACACTACTAACAGGACCGTGTTACGAAGAATCATGGGTGTTGTGGAGGACAGGTTAAAGGTGAGCCTTTATCATTTCAGAGCTTCCTAACTTGGCTATATCAACCAACTTCTGCTGTATAACAAACCACCCCAAAACTTAAGTGCCTTAAAGCAATGATATTTATTTAGCTCATAATTCTGAGGGTCAGCAATTAGGGCTGAGGTCAGCTTAGTCCAGGCCAGGAGCCACTGATCTGAGGTGGGGTTCACTAATGCTTCTACAGTCAGCTATAGGGTTGGTTGGGTGCCTCCATTTTCCTCCATATGGTCTCTCTTCCTCCAGCAGCCCGGCCTGGGCTTTTTCACATGGTTGCAGAGTTCCCAAAGCAGCAAGAAATTGAAATGCTTCTTCATGTCTAGGCTCAAAACCTGCACAAGGTCACTTCTACTGTATTCTATGGTCAACCAAGAAGTCATAAGGCCAGCCAAGATCCTAAGGATGGGAAAACAGGCTCCACCTCTTGATGGGAAGAGTTACAAAGTATTGTGGGCATTTTGCAATCTACCTGACTGATAAAGAGCATACTAGAGAAGCTGTCACAACAGAGATAACCCTAGGAAATTCCCACTTATTAGAATGGCTTATACGTAGAATCTGTGCTCTCACCACCATTTCCATTAACCACCAACAACTCCAGCCACTAATTCACCACTAGATAACTAGAAGAAATAAACATGCAGTGCTGAGCCAGCAAACTCCATAGCTTGGAAACAGTTTTGTACAGGTCAGGCCCCTTGGATCACTCATACTTTAGGGCATGAAGCAGGTGACACCAGCTCTCCGGCTTTGGCCTCTTTTCCTTTAAACTTCAGTTTTCCTCCACCAAAGCTCAAAAACATTTTCTGTATATGAACAAATGAATCGTTTGATCACTTTAGGACTAGTTAACATCCCTAACTTACAAAAAAAAAGAAAAACCCTAATATAACTTTAAGGGAATCTAAAAAAGCTCTGCTCTGAATTTGTTTATTAGGATCTTGAAGAGGTTTAATCAAATCCACTTCCCAGACCCACTCAAATTGGCAGACCCCACAAATTGAAACTAGATGTTTCCCTGACAATTGGTGAACTAAGAAAGGAAGGGCTCTTCTGAGAAGTATCCATGGAAACCACCCACTCATTGCATTTACCATTCACCTTATACTTTGGCTGCCATTCAAGTACATCAAATCAGCAATAAAAACATAAGGAAGTTGGAAGGGCTTTAGGGCAATGAAGAATGTCTATGTTCAGTACAGTGAGATTTTCCAGGAAAAAGAAGACATAGTCCAAACGTCTCAGGACTCAGATTAAGAAGCTTCTGCATGTCTAACCCATTTTTTAAAATACCCCATGTCTTCTTAGTCTGTTCAAACTGCTACAACAAAATACCTTAGAATAGGTAATTTATAAACAACAGAAATTTATTTCTCAAGTTCTGGAGGCTAAGAAGTCTAAGATCAAGGTGCCAACAGATTCAGTGTCCGGTAAGGGCTCACTCACTCTCTGCCTCATAGAATGGCACTTTCCTGCTGTGTCCTCACACAGTGGAAGGGGCAAACAAGATTCCTTCAGGCCTCTTTTAAAGGGACACTAGTCCCATTCATGAGAGCTCTGCCCTAGTGACCTAATCATCTCCTAAAGGCCCCACCTCTTAATACTATTGCATTGGGGATTAGATTTTAACATATGAATGGGGGGAAAAGACACAAACATTCAGACCACAGAACCTCAAAAAGAATTTTGAAAACACAGTGTATTTGTTTCCTAGGGCTGCTGTAACAAAGTACCACACATTCAGTGGCTTAAAACAACAGAGACATCTTTAGTGTCTCAGTTCTGGAGGATGGAAGTCCAACATCAAGGTTTCAGCAGGATTGGTTCCTTCTTAGGGCTCTGGGGGAGAATCTGCTCCATACCTCTCTCCTAGCTTCTCGCAGCCCTAGGCATTTCTTGGCTTGTAGATGCATCACTCCAATCTTTGTCTTCATATGGCGTTCTCTCTGTGTTTGTGTCTTCACATGGCCGTCTTCTTATAAGGACATCAGTCATATTAGATTAGAGGCCCACCCTGTTCCAATATGACCTAACCTTAACTTGATTACATCTACAAAGACTCTATTTCCAAAGAAGATCACATTCTGAGATACCGAGAGTTAGGATTTCAACATATTGGGGGAGAGGGGGGTGTGGAGACACAGGACACAATTCAACCCAGAACACGCAGCTCTTATACAAAGTATTTGATTTTGCCTATTCTCTACATGTTTGTCAAAGCAGATTAATGACTCCATTTATTTTGTGGCTTAATCAAAATAAACAGTTCATACTTGGTCACACAGCCACACCTATATACAATAAAATCTAGGCAATGCAACCTTTACTCTGGGCCCAATGTGCCCAGCTCAAAACTGGAGTTTCTACTACGAAAAAGAAGGAAATGACTATCAGGGGACAACTAGAAATCTCTTATCATACAAGCAAAGAGAAAAATCACTCAGGGAAAAACAAGTCTCGTATCCAGATACTCTGGCCCTTAGGTGAAAACCCACTGCAAAAACAAAATCACAAAAGTTAACCACGCTTAGAAAAGACCTTGGAACTGAAATGAAGAAACTAGTCTGTGTCTAACAAAAAACCAGAGACAAGAGACACTCAAAGCTGTCGCAGTGAAGAACATTCCAAATTAGAAGGTCTTGATGAAAAAAGTCAATCATACACCTATGTACAGGGACCCACATGGCTCCATTTCATAACAAAACTGAGCCAGGACCTTAGAACACCACCAAATACAAAAGTACTACATATTTAGTATTTGTGATTCTCTGACTGATCCTTTTAGAGCCTGTTCTCTTTTTTTCCCCCCCTTAAATGCTTTTTGTTTCACATGCAGTTGTCAGAAATGATACAGAAAGAGCCTGTGTACCCTTTACCCAGTTTCTCCCCATGGTAACATCCTGCAAAACTACAGCGCAATATCACAACCAAGAAATCAACATTGGTACAGTCAAGATAGAGAACATTTCCATCACTACAAGGACCCCTCATGATGCACTTTTACAGTTACTCACTTCCCTCCCACCCCTGCCCCCTCGACCCCTGGCAACCACTAATCTGTTCTCCATTTCTGTAATTTTGTCACTTAAAGAATGTCATATAGGGCCGGCCCGGTGGCGCACTGGATAGTGCGCCGCTTGGGAAGCGCGGCAGCGC
>NW_007752647.1:0-1523 GCF_000696425.1 Galeopterus variegatus
ACTTTGAAATTTTAATCTCCTTGCAGAGTTTCCATTTACACATATATGCATATGTATCTATCCAAGGGAAAAAAAATGGTGTAAAATAATTCATCATTATTTTTTCTCTCTCCTCCTTCCCCCTTTGTTTTACACAGGTTAATTGCCACACAAAATTTTTAAGATTTTCTACCCTCTCAGTCCGTTTCTGTCTAATTCTCTATGGCCATTTTTGTGTTCAATCAGAATTACCAGTAAGCACATTTTGAACTCTATGACCACTTTAATGCTACAGAATAATATGATTATGTGAATCTTAAGCTGGTTGATTTTTATATTACTCATATGTTCTGACAATTGATAAACTGACACAAATTCAGCAAAAATCTTCAATCCAGTTTTGAAACCAAATATTATAACTTTCTTAATAATTTTTAAAGCAAATTATAATAAAATATTGGTATTGCATTATTTCTTCTTTAGTAGAATCTAGTACAAAGCCTTAGAAACCATCGAAGCATTATTAACTATTGAAATATCTGAACTGAGATTTTGCAAACATTTTTACTGGGGAAATTTTTTGGCATATTCTTCAAGTAGCTTTTTTTGGAGAAGGGTTAAGATAAATAACAGTAACATAAATGTATAATACTTTTTTCATGAATTGTTTTACTTTTTTGTTTTAGAATTTTTAAAACTGGACATTTAAAAAGTACTTTTATAATAACATAATACTTTTTTATTTCTGTATCTGGGTAATTTCTTTGGGTCATTTTGAAAATGGTTGGATTTCTGAACTTATCCATCTGGCATACAAATGAACTGAAGTCTGGTGAAATATCAGTATTGTCTTAATATGTTTTCTGAAATATTAAGTCATATTTACATACAAGGGTAGTGAAATACTAAGTCCCAACATATCAAGTCAATGTTCATTCACATATTGGACTGCGTTGGCTAATTTGTCCAGTGATGATTAACATTAAGTATAGTCACAACATCTGCCTGCACATAGTACCACAAATCAATTGCCAGGAATCAAGTAAAGAATAGTATGTTTGCTCATTCACATAAAATATTTTAAGCAGCTTCTGGGTCCAATTAATTATTGCATAAATGTGCATAATATTAAAGTCTGACTTGTTAAAAAGAGTGGAATAAGAAAACAGCTTAGTTTTCAATAAATCCTTGCAAAGTCAGTGATAGTAAGGCCAAAATTAGATGCATCATACCTGACAAGGGAGCCATGCTACATTCATTTCCACCTCACTTTTCTGCCTTGTCTGTGAAAAAAAAAAAACAAATGCCTTTTTAAAAAGAGAGAACAATGAAGGAATAAAAACCCAATGCTAACAGAATCTGTTAATTGTAAAACAACAAAATATTCAGTGCAATGAAGGCAGTTGCCTGCCATTGGTAAGAGATGGAGGAAGGAAATCAATGTTTATTTCTCTGAGAATACCAGCCCTGGCTTGTGGTATTGTACTTGCAACAAGATGAAAAAGTTTCCATTGAAAAACTTTTTACCTTCTTTTTTAATTTTT
>NW_007752647.1:2430-2911 GCF_000696425.1 Galeopterus variegatus
TACTTGCAACAAGATGAAAAAGTTTCCATTGAAAAACTTTTTACCTTCTTTTTTAATTTTTCTTTTAATTTTTACTAAAACATATTCCATGCATTTGATTGATTATTATATAATGACAATAGATGGGAATATAAAATTTCTTATGTTTACTGGGAAATGTCATGATTCTAAGCATTACTATAATTGGCTATGTTGTGTTACCACAGATTGATCGGTTCCAAGGACATGTTTATTCACTTCAACATGCGGGTGTGCTTAAATAGAATTTTTTCTTCTGTGAGGTGAACAAAAAGCTTCTTATCCTCAGCTTTCAGCCCAAGATGCTTGCTGGTCATAGCATTTATTCTTGGCACCTTTAACAAATCTCTGTTTTCTTACGTGGCCTGCCGCCCTTGGGGACACATCTATGGATTAGAGAGACACTGCTGTGGGTGACTTTTGGTTGTTATTTAACTTTGATGCAGCTGAGATCTCTTTAACT
>NW_007752647.1:8136-8763 GCF_000696425.1 Galeopterus variegatus
AAACCAACTGTCAACATCATCCTGAATTGGAAAAGAGGAAAAGTTTTCTTTTAAGAACAGGAATAAGACAAGGATGCCCACTTTCACCATTTTCCTGTTCAATGTAGTATGGGAAGTATAAGCTAGAGCAATCAAGCAATAGAAAGAAATAAAGGGCATCCAAATCACATTATTTCTATTCTCAGATAAGATGATCCTATTTTTAGAAAAACTCATAACCTCTACCAAAAAAACTCCTAGATCTGATAAATGAATTCAGGAAAGTTACAAGATACAAAATCAATACACAAAAGTCAGTTGCATTCTTTTATACCAACAATAAGTAAACAGAAAGAGAAATAAAGTATACCAATTTACAATAACCATCAAAAGACTAAAATACCTAGGAGTAAATTTAACCAAAGAGGTGAAATGTTTCTGTAATGAGAACTGCAAAACACTGTTGAAAGAAATTAGAGCACACTGAATGATGGAAAGATATTCCATGTTCATGGATAGGAAGAATTAACATTGTGGAAACGTCCATACTACCCAAAGTGAACTATAGATTCAATGCAATCTCCATTAAAATACCAACAACATTCTTCACAGAAACAGAAAAAAAAAAAAAAAACAATCCTAGCATTC
>NW_007752648.1:0-1094 GCF_000696425.1 Galeopterus variegatus
TTTTTTTTTTTAATGTCCTTGAGCATATATGTAATAGTTCTTTTAAAATCTTTGCCTGCTAATTCAGTCATTCCTGTCCCTTCTTGGTCTGTTTCTGTTGACTAATTTATCTCCTGGTGTTGGTTATTGTTTTCTTATTTCTTTTTATGTTTAGTAATTTTTCTTTTGGATGGTGGACATTGTGGAGTTTTACATTGTTCTGTGCTGGATTTTACCTTCTTTTAAATAGTGTTGGACTTTGTTGTGGCAAGCAGTTGTTTATGGATCAGTTTGATCCTTTATAGCATGGATCAAAAAATGTTTTCATAAGGGCCTGATAGTAAATATTTTAGGCTTGTGGCCAATATGGACTTCGTTGCAACTACTCAACTCTGCTGTTGTACCTTGAAAGCAGCCAAAGCTAGGTAATATATAAACAAATGGGTGTTGCTATGTTCTAATAAAACTTTATTTACAAAAACAGTTGGCTTGCCCAGTTTGCTGACCCCTGGTTTAGAGGTTTATTTTAAAGCTTTGAGCCAACTTAAAATAGCCTTTATTCTATTAAGTCTTGACCATTTTGAAGTATTTCCTGGTTGCTTTTGGAGTGTCTCCTGGATGTTCAGCAAGGACTCCTTATTCTATCTAGCTGGTTAAAAGTCAAATGTCTGGTTGTCCTATGTGAGCTTTCACAACTGTTCAGTTTACAGTGCTCCAGTCCTCCTTTGCCCAGTCTTATGGAGCTTCACCCTGTACATGCACAGCTCAATATTAAGCCAAAGATTCAAACAGACCCTTAAGCTGAGTCTTGGAAGTCTTCTGAACAGCTCCACCTTAAAGGTACTTTGCCCCTCAAATTCCAATTTTTGTCTTCTCAGCTCAACAAGATAACTTTGATCTGCTTGGGATCCTCCTCCTCTGCTCTACAATCCAGAAAATGTGTCCAGACAAAAAAATAATAATAATAATACAGAATAATCATAGGGCTCACATCATTTGTTTTCCTTCTCTCGGGGATTACAGTCCTGTACTACCTGTTGTCTAATATTTGAGAAGTGTTTTATGTATTTTGACCAGTTTTATAGGTGTTTACAGCAGGAGGGTAAGTCCCTTTC
>NW_007752648.1:2620-3268 GCF_000696425.1 Galeopterus variegatus
CGTTTCTCCCTACCCCTCTTTCTCCCTCTCCTTCATTCTCTCTGACCCCCACCCAGAGTCCTTTGTTATATAAAGCATGTTAAGGTATTACTTATTTACATTGTGTGCAGCCACCCATGGGCATTTGAGGAAACTAAAACTGTATCCTTTCAGAGGTAATTTATCCAAACATGAATAAGCCAAGTGGGATGAATGTGTCCGCAGAGATCTGAATTTCAATGCAAAGGGACACTTCAAATAAATAAAATGAATTTGAAGACTTGTTTTCATTTTAAAATTAATGCAAATTATACATTTTATTCTTTCACATGTATTTGCTTTAATATAAAAAGTGTTTAACTTAGAATTGACATTCCAGAAGAATGTATCATCTTTATCCTGTGACTTCTGTGATTTCATATACCTCTTGAAATGCCCCTAGATTTATAATTCCCCCACTTTGCGAAGCACAGCAGTAGGAATATTTTTATGTTTTTTAAAAATAATTCTTAGTTTCTGGATGTTTAGTTACACTGTACATGATAAGGAACTTGGAGGTACAACCTCTAGATACTTAATACACGTTTACACGAATGTTTCTTTGGAGGGGGTGGAGAATATGTTTCAAATTCTAGACAACAATCTGCTAGTTAACCTTTTTTTTTTTTT